>NW_021163342.1:0-116627 GCF_004324835.1 Dendronephthya gigantea | reverse complement strand
ACAAAATGTCACGTTTTGGTACAAAATGTCATGCACGTTTTAATTACAAAATCATGCACGTTTTAATTACAAAATGTCATGCAAGTTTTATACAAAATTGCATGCACGTTTTAATACAAAATGTTATGCGCGTTTAATACAAAATGTCATGCACGTTTATTACAAAATGTCATGCACGTTTTTACAAAATGTCATGCACGTTTAATACAAAATGTCATGCACGTTTTAATACAAAATGTCATGCACGTTTTAATACAAAATGTCATGCACGTTTTAATACAAAATGTCATGCGTTTTTACAAAATGTCATGCACGTTTTAATACAAAATGTCATGCACGTTTTAATACAAAAGTCATGCACGTTTTATACAAAATGTCATGCACGTTTTAATACAAAATGTTATGCACGTTTTAATACAAAATGTCATGCACGTTTTATACAAAATGTCATGCACGTTTTAATACAAAATGTTATGCGCGTTTTAATACAAAATGTCATGCACGTTTATACAAAATGTCATGCACGTTTTACAAAATGTCATGCAGTTTTAATACAAAATGTCATGCACGTTTTAATACAAAAGTCATGCACGTTTAATACAAAATGTTATGCGCGTTTAATACAAAATGTCATGCACGTTTTAATACAAAATGTCATGCACGTTTTTACAAAATGTTCATGCACGTTTTAATACAAAATGTCATGCACGTTTTAATACAAAATGTCATGCACGTTTTAATACAAAATGTCATGCGTTTTTACAAAATGTCATGCACGTTTTAATACAAAATGTCATGCACGTTTTAATACAAAATGTCATGCACGTTTAATACAAAATTCATGCACGTTTTAATACAAAATGTTATGCGTTTGGTACAAAATGTCATGCAAGTTTAATACAAAATGTCATGCACGTTTTGGTACAAAATGTCATGCACGTTTTAATACAAAATGTCATGCACGTTTTAATACAAAATGTCATGCAAGTTTTAGTACAAAATGTCGTGCACGTTTTAATAAAAAATGTTATGCGCGTTTTAATACAAAATGTCATGCACGTTTTATACAAAATGTCATGCACGTTTTAAAAATGTCATGCACGTTTAATACAAAATGTCATGCACGTTTTAATACAAAATGTTATGCACGTTTAATACAAATGTCATGCACGTTTTAATACAAAATGTTATGCGTTTTGGTACAAAATGTCATGCACGTTTTAATACAAAATGTCATGCACGTTTTTACAAAATGTCATGCACGTTTTAATACAAAATGTCATGCACGTTTTGGTACAAAATGTCATGCACGTTTTAAAACAAAATGTCATGCACGTTTTAATACAAAATGTCATGCACGTTTTGATACAAAATGTCATGCACGTTTTATTACAAAATGTCATGAACGTTTTAATACAAAATGTTATGCGCGTTTTAATACAAAATGTAATGCAAGTTTTAGTACAAAATGTCGTGCACGTTTTAATACAAAATGTTATGCGCGTTTTAATACAAAATGTCATGCACGTTTATTACAAAATGTCATGCACGTTTTGGTACAAAATGTCATGCACGTTTGAATACAAAATGTCATGCACGTTTTAATACAAAAGTTCATGCACGTTTTAATACAAAATGTTATGCACGTTTTAATACAAAATGTCATGCACGTTTTAATACAAAATGTCATGCACGTTTTGGTACAAAATATCATGCACGTTTTAATACAAAATGTCATGCACGTTTTAATACAAAATGTCATGCACATTTTAATACAAAATGTAATGCGCGTTTTGGTACAAAATGTCATGCACGTTTTAATACAAAATGTCATGCACGTTTTAATACAAAATGTCATGCACGTTTCAATACAAAATTTCATGCACGTTTTAATACAAAATGTTATGCGCGTTTTGGTACAAAATTTCATGCAAGTTTCAATACAAAATGTCTTGCAGGTTTTGGTACAAAATGTCATGCAAGTTTTAATACAAAATGTCATGCACGTTTTAATACAAAATGTTATGCGCGTTTTAATACAAAATGTCATGCACGTTTATTACAAAATGTCATGCACGTTTTTACAAAATGTCATGCACGTTTTAATACAAAATGTCATGCACGTTTTAATACAAAAGTTCATGCACGTTTTAATACAAAATGTTATGCGCGTTTTAATACAAAATGTCATGCAAGTTTTAATACAAAATGTCATGCACGTTTTGGTACAAAATGTCATGCACGTTTTAATACAAAATGTCATGCACGTTTTAATACAAAATGTCATGCACATTTTAATACAAAATGTCATGCACGTTTTGGTACAAAATGTCATGCACGTTTTAATACAAAATGTCATGCACGTTTCAATACAAAATGTCATGCACGTTTTAATACAAAATGTTATGCGCGTTTTGGTACAAAATGTCAGGTACGTTTTAATACAAAATGTCATGCACGTTTTTGTACAAAATGTCATGCACGTTTTAATACAAAATGTCATGCACGTTTTAATACAAAATGTCATGCACGTTTTATACAAAATGTCATGCACGTTTTAATACAAAATGTTATGCGTTTTAATACAAAATGTCATGCAAGTTTTAATACAAAATGTCATGCACGTTTTAATACAAAATGTTATGCGCGTTTTAATACAAAATGTCATGCACGTTTAATACAAAATGTCATGCACGTTTTGGTACAAAATGTCATGCACGTTTAATACAAAATGTCATGCACGTTTTAATACAAAAGTCATGCACGTTTTAATACAAAATGTCATGCACGTTTTAATACAAAATGTCATGCATTTTTTAATACAAAATGTTATGCATGTTTTGGTAAAAAATGTCATGCACGTTTTAATACAAAATGTCATGCACGTTTTAATACAAAATGTCATGCACGTTTTAATACAAAATGTCATGCGCGTTTTGGTACAAAATGTCATGCACGTTTTAATACAAAATGTCATGCACGTTTTAATACAAAATGTCATGCACGTTTTTATACAAAATTCATGCGCGTTTTAATACAAAATGTTATGCACGTTTTGGTACAAAATTCATGCACGTTTTAATACAAAATGTCATGCACGTTTTTACAAAATGTCATGCACGTTTTAGTACAAAATGTCATGCACGTTTTGGTAATACAAAATGTCATGCACGTTTTAATACAAAACGTCATGCACGTTTTTATACAAAATGTTATGCGCGTTTTAATACAAAATGTTATGCACGTTTTAATACAAAATGTCATGCACGTTTTAATACAAAATGTTATGCGCGTTTTAATACAAAATGTCATGCACGTTTATTACAAAATGTCATGCACGTTTTAAACAAAATGTCATGCAGTTTTAATACAAAATGTCATGCACGTTTTATACAAAATGTCATGCACGTTTTACAAAATGTTATGCGCGTTTTAATACAAAATGTATGCACGTTTTATACAAAATGTCTTGCACGTTTTAATACAAAATGACATGCACGTTTTAATACAAAATGTTATGCGCGTTTTAATACAAAATGTCATGCAAGTTTTAATACAAAATGTCATGCACGTTTTGGTACAAAATATCATGCACGTTTTAATACAAAATGTCATGCACGTTTTAATACAAAATGTCATGCACATTTTAATACAAATGTATGCACGTTTTGGTACAAAATGTCATACGTTTTAATACAAAATGTCATGCACGTTTTAATACAAAATTCATGCACGTTTTAATACAAAATGTTATGCACGTTTTGTACAAAATGTTCATGCGTTTTAATACAAAATGTCATGCACGTTTTACAAAATGTCATGCACGTTTTAATACAAAATGTCATGCACGTTTTAATACAAAATGTCATGCACGTTTTAATACAAAATGTCATGCACGTTTTAATACAAAATGTCATGCACGTTTTAATACAAAATGTATGCACGTTTTATACAAAATGTCATGCACGTTTTAATACAAAATGTTATGCGCGTTTTAATACAAAATGTCATGCACGTTTATTACAAAATGTCATGCACGTTTTGGTACAAAATGTCATGCACGTTTTAATACAAAATGTCATGCACGTTTTAATACAAAATGTCATGCACGTTTTAATACAAAAGTTATGCGCGTTTTAATACAAATGTCATGCAAGTTTTAATACAAAATGTCATGCACGTTTTGGTACAAAATCATGCACGTTTTAATACAAAATGTCATGCACGTTTTAATACAAAATGTCATGCACGTTTAATACAAAATGTATGCGCGTTTTGGTACAAAATGTCATGCACGTTTTAAACAAAATGTCATGCACGTTTTAATACAAAATGTCATGCACGTTTAATACAAAATGTCATGCACGTTTTAATACAAAATGTTATGCGCGTTTTTACAAAATGTCATGCAAGTTTCAATACAAAATGTCTGCACGTTTTTACAAAATGTCATGCAAGTTTTAATACAAAATGTCATGCACGTTTTAATACAAAATGTCATGCACGTTTTATTACAAAATGTCATGCACGTTTTAATACAAAATGTTGCGCGTTTTAATACAAAATGTCATGCACGTTTAATACAAAATGTCGTGCACGTTTTAATACAAAATGTTGCACGTTTTAATACAAAATGTCATGCACGTTTTTACAAAATGTCATGCACGTTTTAATACAAAATTATACGCGCGTTTTAATACAAAATGTCATGCAAGATTTAATACAAAATGTCATGCACGTTTTAATACAAAATGTCATGCACGTTTTAATACAAAATGTTATGCACGTTTTAATACAAAATGTCATGCACGTTTGAATACAAAATGTCATGCACGTTTTAATACAAAATGTTATGCGCGTTTTGGTACAAAATGTCATGCAAGTTTAATACAAAATGTCATGCACGTTTTGGTACAAAATGTCATGCACGTTTTAATACAAAATGTCATGCACGTTTTAATACAAAATGTCATGCACGTTTTATTACAAAATGTCATGCACGTTTTAATACAAAATGTTATGCGCGTTTTAATACAAAATGTCATGCAAGTTTTAATACAAAATGTCGTGCACGTTTTAATACAAAATGTTATGCGCGTTTTAATACAAAATGTCATGCACGTTTATTACAAAATGTCATGCACGTTTGATTACAAAATGTCATGCACGTTTTAATACAAAATGTCATGCAAGATTTAATACAAAATGTCGTGCACGTTTTTATACAAAATGTTATGCGTTTTAATACAAAATGTCATGCACGTTTAATACAAAATGTCGTGCACGTTTTAATACAAAATGTTATGCGCGTTTTAATACAAAATGTCATGCACGTTTATACAAAATGTCATGCACGTTTTGGTACAAAATGTCATGCACGTTTGAATACAAAATGTCATGCACGTTTTAATACAAAAGTTCATGCACGTTTTAATACAAAATGTTATGCGCGTTTTAATACAAAATGACATGCAAGTTTTAATACAAAATGTCATGCACGTTTTGGTACAAAATATCATGCACGTTTTAATACAAAATGTCATGCACGTTTTAATACAAAATGTCATGCACGTTTTAATACAAAATTTTATGCACGTTTTAATACAAAATGTCATGCACGTTTTAATACAAAATGTCATGCACGTTTTAATACAAAATGTCATGCACGTTTTAATACAAAATGTCATGCACGTTTTAATACAAAATGTCATGCACATTTTCATACAAATGTATGCACGTTTTGGTACAAAATGTCATGCACGTTTTAATACAAAATGTCATGCACGTTTTAATACAAAATGTCATGCACGTTTATTCAACAAATGTCATGCACGTTTTAATACAAAATGTTATGCGCGTTTTGGTACAAAATTTCATGCAAGTTTCAATACAAAATGTCATGCACGTTTTGGTACAAAATGTCATGCAAGTTTTAATACAAAATGTCATGCACGTTTTGATACAAAATGTCTTGCACGTTTTATTACAAAATACATGCACGTTTTAATACAAAATGTTATGCGCGTTTTAATACAAAATGTCATGCAAGATTTAATACAAAATATCGTGCACGTTTTAATACAAAATGTTATGCGCGTTTTAATACAAAATGTCATGCACGTTTATTACTAAATGTCATGCACGTTTGATTACAAAATGTCATGCACGTTTTAATACAAAATGTCGTGCACGTTTTAATACAAAATGTTATGCGCGTTTTAATACAAAATGTCATGCACGTTTATTACAAAATGTTATGCGCGTTTTAATACAAAATGTCATGCAAGATTTAATACAAAATGTCGTGCACGTTTTAATACAAAATGTTTTTCGCGTTTTAATACAAAATGTCATGCAAGATTTAATACAAAATGTCGTGCACGTTTGAATACAAAATGTCATGCAAGATTTAATACAAAATGTCATGCAAGTTTTAATACAAAATGTCATGCACGTTTTGGTACAAAATGTCATGCACGTTTGATTACAAAATGTCATGCACGTTTTAATACAAAATGTCATGCACGTTTTAATACAAAATGTTATGCACGTTTTAATACAAAATGTCATGCAAGTTTTAATACAAAATGTCATGCACGTTTTGGTACAAAATATCATGCACGTTTTAATACAAAATGTCATGCACGTTTTAATACAAAATGTCATGCACGTTTTAATACAAAATTTTATGCACGTTTTAATACAAAATGTTATACACGTTTTAATACAAAATGTTATGCACGTTTTAATACAAATTGTCATGCACGTTTTAATACAAAATGTTATGCGCGTTTTGGTACAAAATGTCATGCACGTTTTAATACAAAATGTCATGCACGTTTTGGTACAAAATGTCATGCACGTTTTAATACAAAATGTCATGCACGTTTTAATACAAAATGTCATGCACGTTTTAATACAAAATGTCATGCACGTTTTACTACAAAATATCATGCACGTTCTAATACAAAATGTCATGCACGTTTTAATAAAAAATGTCATTTACGTTTCAATACAAAATGTTATGCACGTTTTAATACAAAATGTCATGCACGTTTTAATACAAAATGTCATGCACGTTTTAATACAAAATGTCATGCACGTTTTGGTACAAAATGTCATGCACGTTTTAATACAAAATTTCATGAACGTTTTAATACAAAATGTCATGCACGTTTTAATACAAAATGTCATGCACGTTTTAATACAAAATGTCATGCACGTTTTGGTACAAAATGTCATGCACGTTTTAATACAAAATTTCATGAACGTTTTAATACAAAATGTCATGCACGTTTTAATACAAAATGTCATGCACGTTTTTGTACAAGAGAGCAAGAACACTGGACTATCATCTCCTTCTAGAAATACATATGTCATGTTTTTATGTTTTAAGCGCTCTCTGAGCGATATTTTTGTCCGGACTATATAGTCGTCAAAATGGAGAAAACACAAGTGATTGGGGCCCCAGAATCATTTTTATTCACTCCGCATGTGCTTGATACGACCAGACTTCATGCAAAAATCATGCAGAGGCGAAAAACGTGAAAATGAAGGAGGTAAACAGAGGAGTCTTCAGTTTATATCTTAGTCAAAAAAGCCAAATTCCATGCAATTTTTACTCATGCATATTGTCGAAATCGAGTTTTGTATTTGCGTGCATTAATGTCCCAAGGCATGTCCGACATCTCTTTACGATTCTTTCGTTCTACAAAAACAGAACTTCGGTAAAACGAAAGGACAGGGAAGTCTAGCATAATACAATCATATACCAATACAAATAATTATATAGGCATTGAGTTTTAATCCGTCTTTCCCTTTCAAAACGAGCATTCCCTTTGGGCAACCCTGTCCGAAAAACGAATAGGCCAGCCTGGAAAGTTAGTTTCAGTCATAAAGTTCGAATTCATTTCTATATATCAAAACTATTCTAGTTTCGTCCACCCCGACTGTCCGTAAACAAAGTACAAACGTGTTTTTTCAAGTCACAAATGCAAAATACACATATACTAATAGAACAATACCTATTATTCGCTGCGAGCAAGCCTTTTCGTTTCTCCTTTCCCATCTTTCGGCGCCGTAGTTCGTTCTGTAATCAAATAAGCAAGGAAAAACTAAATTAAAGTAACAGCTCACTTGCATTGGACATTTTCAATCGAAATATACAAGATAAAGCAGTAAAAATCGGCAAGAATATGACTCCATTCGCTCACGTCTTCCCACGCTATTCAAATCAACACAGCGATCAGTAAATTTGTTTGCAAAGCCAGAGATCAAGCCAAAAGATGTTCAAACCAACTATCACCATGTACCTTAGTAAGCAAGACTCTTCCAACTTTTCCTGAACTTCTTCGACTGATGCTTCCTTTTCGAGACTGCAAACACTGAGTTTCGTCTAGATTCAACCGCCTTTTATTACTTCAACGACAAAGAAAATTCCAACGGACAATTTTAGCATTGACAACAATAGATAATCAACTAACTCATGCCAGACTTGTCCGGAATGGATATAAATTAGCCAAATGAAAATGTTTTGCATATTTCTATTGTCCGTTGTAAGTGATTAGCAAAATTCCGCTCCGTGAAGCGATTAATGGATACAACTCTTAGTTTGATTTAAAAAAGCCTTCTCTTTTCGCGTTAATACAACTAAAACTACAGGGTGTCTCAAAAAAAAACGCAACCACTATTTTCTAAAATTCATATTGTTCATAA
This sequence comes from Dendronephthya gigantea, assembly GCF_004324835.1. Lineage (NCBI taxonomy): Eukaryota > Metazoa > Cnidaria > Anthozoa > Malacalcyonacea > Nephtheidae > Dendronephthya > Dendronephthya gigantea. The sequence goes on along the minus strand of NW_021163342.1, from coordinate 107,912 downwards.
GCTCAATAGATTTTACGCCCTTGGGATTTTAAAATGGCTTCTAATCGAACAGTTCAACTGCTAATAGTCAAATCAGCTAAACTAATAATGGTGCAGCTAACAACCGAACGAGTTTTTATTGTCGTGCATGATAACTTGAATGCTAACTGTCGACCTTGTCAAATAAATTGTAAATAACATTTTACTCGTTAAATAATTTCAATTCAGCTCGTTGGTTTACGCACCCGACTTTGTTTACCGACGATTGTGCCGCTAGAATATGATTGCGTTTTTTTTGATAAACCCTGTATAACAACTTTTTTCTCGGTACCTTCTTTAACGCTATCTTACCTTCGCTCTCGGTACCTTCTTTAACGCTATCGTAAAAAATGATCATCATTGGCCATTGCAGGCCGAATCAGAGCTCGAAACTTTTCATAACCTTGTACGCAGAGTATTTCATATTGAAAACAAATAATACAACAATTATGTCAATAAAGCTGGAGATAAATGTAAGAGTAAAGACACACATATTACAGACACATTCCAGTTCGCCCAATGCAAGCACACTTTACCAAATTATGCTAAGAAACCGGCAAATAAAGACAGACAACACAAAATTGAAAAATACGACGATTGAAAAAAAATTATCCTAACTGCATAATAGTCATCATAGTATTTTTATGTATATAAATATTACAAAGTGAAATAAATAAACGTATAGATTAAAAATGACTATCTACGAATTTGATCTAGTGTTGGAAAACGTTATCTATAGTGACCATTAAGTGTTGGAGCAGTTCACCAGCAGTGCATGCTCATAGGTGCAATGCATATGAGAAAAGATTGAAGTTCAATAATATTGCGAGATCATTGTAAAAACATGCTCCAAAACTGTCGAACAGTGTTCTATTGTGGAAATTGATTTGCGAAGATATTATGTGAGGCTCTTTTCAGTCTATCTCCTCCAAATTAGATTTAGGAAAGAAATGAAGTTCTATTTTGGTGAGATCTCAAAAAAAATCCTAGGTGAAGTGATTTCATTCAAAAGTCGGTTGTTTATAAGCGTCTGATTTGCTGCCACATTTCTGCCAACTAAATTCAAATTCACGTTTTGTTATTTCAGCGCCACGTTTGCGAGTCAGACCTGTTTCATCCAGACTCAGCTCACACATATCAAGATCATCTGTGCCCGCGACCAGGACAACGTTCACTCCGTTCGGGTGTATCTCCAGCTGGCGGGCTATCCATTGCCCGTCAAAATGGGCGAACCAGTACCCGCGCTTCTTGAAGTCGTTGTCACGATACTCGTCACCGGGCTTCACAAAGGGAACGCGGAAATATCGCTGTGGTCGACGCGGGGGAAGTCTGGAAGTTGGCTTACTAACGCTTGCGTGACTTGCAGCTAAAACGAGAAATTAAACGTTTGAGAACTGATACAGAGCTATATCCAGTATGAAAAAAGTTAATTTAGTTAGAGATGATCCTTACTGGACCTCTAGGAAGAACAGTTTAGAACTGATAGAGCTATCCAGTATAAATAAAGTTAGTTTAGTCTAGGTTTCCTCCTGTTGTAACACTGGATCAATAAGAGATGATCCTTACTGGAACTCTAGGAGGAACAGTTTAGAACTGATTGGGCTATCCAGTATAAATGAAGTTAGTTTAGTTTAGGTTTCCTCCTGTAGTAACAAGAGTTCAGAACTGATAAATGAACTTGTTAAAATATAAGCATGTAATGTTGGTATTAACTATTTCCCAACCTTCTTCCACGACCTCTTGAGGTGCTCTTTGATCACCAGCACTTTGACCCGTCGACTTCGATGCCTTATTTTTATTTTTCCACTGATGATAAACCTTAAGACGGCGATGGAACTCTTGTTTACAAGCTTCTAATAACTCGACATCTAGAAAAACAAAAACAGAAGTCCATATTTTGTATTCAAAACTAAACTTTCCACAGGAACCAAGTAATGACAACAACACATACCGCACGAGGTGTTGATGGTGTCTCTTAACTCAGCGTATTTCCATTTACTCAGGTCATATTTCTTATTCGGATCTTTCAAGGAAGCCGCTCTGTTGGAAAAAAAGTTCATTTTTTAGTATCTTGTTTGTGATAGCTGATCAGAATAAAGTATGTTTAGGTTTTCTCCTGCATGTAGTAACGCTGGATCAATAAGAGATGATCCTTACTGGACCTCTAGGAAGAACAGTTTAGAACTGATAGAGCTACTCAGTATAAATAAATAAAGTTAGTTTAGTTTAGGTTTCCTCCTGTAGTAACACTGGATCAATAAAAAGAGATGATCCTTACTGGACCTCAAGGAAGAACAGTTTAGAACTGATAGAGCTATCCAGTACAAATAAATAAAGTTAGTTTAATTTAGGTTTCCTCCTGTAGTAACACTGGATCAAAAGGGGATGATCCTTACTGGACCTCTAGGAAGAACAGTTTAGAACTGATAGAGCTATACAATATTATAAAATATTTACCTTATAATAGCTTTTTGTTCCTCCATGGGTTCTACATTCGAGTTGGATTCCTAAAATGAGAACAAATTAGTATAGGCCTAATTCTGTCTAGCAGAAAATGAACATAAACTTCCACACAGTTGAACAGTTAAACGAAAGCATTTAGTAGTATTAATCGCCAAAGAAATTGAAAAAATATTGAGATATAATACCTTTGCCAAACGCAAGGCCAGTTCGTGATCTAATCTCTCTTGTTCAAGAGCAGCTTGTCGGAAATGATTAAATTTTACATTGAAAAAAATATCAGATTTAAAGCATTACGTGTGAGTCTATAAAAAGGACTCGGGAATTTTTTTGGAAAACCTCGCAGAGATGTTTATGGTAGCAAAAATACGTTCATACCGAGATTTTGCCTCTTCTTCCTCTTTCCTTAATTGTTCCTCGATTTCTTTCTAAAAAACCCAGAAAAGATTCACGGTAAAAATATTGCCAGAGGTGATCAAGTATGGTACGACATTAATACATAAAAAGCTTTGAAAATAATTACATTTATTCATTGTAATTATGCTCAAAACCTGTTTCGCTTTTTCAAGTTCCCTCCGTTTCATTTCTTCCTCTTCTGCCCTTCGCCTTTCGGCTTCCATTTCAGCTTTACTAAAACACACAGAAAAAAAATGTAAACATTTAAATATCGTACACAGCCAGCGTTCATATTTCAGCCAATCAGTGCTCAGCAGGGTTTTCAAAATAGAAACCATTCTGCAGTATTTAATCCATCATATCTTTTGTTGTTCTTTATGAAAATAGCCGAAATTTCGCGAACATGTTTAGTTATAAGAACTGCAATAAATGTGACCTATAATTCAAGTGATATTAATGTTGTTTTAACCCAGAATTTGATTTTTGTTTAGTTTGACAAATAGTCAAAATCTATTTCCGCCATTTTGCATCATCTGGTGTGAGTTTAGCAGGAAAAAGGATATGATATCGTTGAATGTAAAACTTAATCATTTTAAACTTACATTCTTGCTTCTTCTTCAAGTTGTTTTCTTCTCCTTTCCTCCTCTTCTCGCCTTTTTTTTTTCAGTTCCATCTGTTCTTTGATTTTTCTCAACTTCTCTTCTTCCTCCCTCTTCTTCTGAAGTTCGTTCTGATCCTGCGACATTCGTTCATCATCTCATCCTGCGACATTCGTTCATCATCCAATTCTTCGATACTCGTTCGTCATCTCATACTGCGACATTCGTTAATCATCTCATCCTGCGACATTCGTTCATCATCTCATCCTGAGACATTCGTTCATCATCCCATACTGCAACACTCGTTCATCATCTCATCCTGAGACATTCGTTCATCATGTCATCCTGCGACATTCGTTCATCATCTCATCCTGCGACATTCGTTCATCATCTCATCCTGAGACATTCGTTCATCACCTCAACCTGCGACATTCGTTCATCATCCCATTCTGCGGTATTTGATCGTCATCTCATACTGCGATATTCGTTCGTCATCTCATACTGCAATATTCGTTCGTCATCTCATACTGCGATTTTTGTTCGTCATCTCATACTGCGACATTCGTTCATCATCTCATCCTGCAACATTCATTCATCATCTCATCATGCGACATTCGTTCATCATCCCATCCTGAGACATTCGTTCTTTATCTCATCCTGAGACATTCGTTAATCATCCCATCCTGAGACATTTGTTCATCATCTCATACTGCGACATTCGTTCATCATCTCATTCTGAGACATTCGTTCATCATCTCATCCTGCGACATTTGTTCATTATTAAACTTTATTTATTTATTATTATTATTAAACTTTATTTACACACGGTATTCTCAATCAGGATTTTCATGCTGACAAATGACAAGATTATGAATTACAAAATAAGACTACAAAAATATTTACAATGATAAATCAAACTAATAATTAATATACCTGCTTTTCATGAGAGCCGTGTAAGGAATATATACAAGAAATATAATATAATACAAATGTGAATGTAGATTAAAATAATTTGGAACAGCCCGCTTTAAAATTTAATAGGTTATTTGCTAGCCGTAGCCCAATCGGTAGGCTGTTCCATAGCATCGCACCACTATAACTAAAACTATTCTTGAGATAGTTTGTGCGAGGCTTAGGAACAGCCAGCTTACTATTTGTGTTTCTCAACGAATAAGGATTGACACTGTCACGGTTTACAAACATGGAACCCATGTATTGTGGAGCAAGTCCATTGAGTGATTTATAAACCATGACAGCCTTTAGAAACTGGCGTTGGGAAGATAACTTTTTCCAGCCAAGTCTATCGAGTAAGATATCGGCATTAGTGTCATAGCTTGAAAAGGTCAAAACTCTCGCTGCGCGATTTTGTAGTTTTTGAAGTTTATCTGCCAAGGTTTTATTGCAATTGTCCCAAACTGTACAGCAATAATTGAAATATGGCTGGACAAGGGAATTAAAAATTAAATACAATGTTGCAACTGGGACAAATGAACGAACGAGTTTTAAAGCGCCAATACCAGAAGCAATTTTTTTTGTTAATTCCTTGATCTGTATATTCCAAGATAGATTTTCATCAAGGTGAACTCCTAGAGATTTTGTATGTGAAACCTTGTCTATAGGAATTCCGTCTATTTTAAAACATGGATCTGATTGGAAAGTAGCTATTCTTTGTCGTGAGCCAATTAGCATAAATTCAGTTTTGGATTGATTCAATGTAAGCCTATTGGCGATAAGCCATTTATTAACATTTTCAAGATCTTGATTAAAGTAATAATCTATATCTTCAATTTTATTGCTTGCAAATGTTAAATTGGTGTCGTCTGCATACATTTGTGCTTGGGAGTGCTCAAGACAATTTGGCAAGTCATTTATATACAATAAAAATAGCAATGGTCCCAAAATAGTTCCCTGTGGATACCACAAAGTAACGTACGGTTGGTAGAAAGATGGCCATTGACATAACATTTTTGACTGCGGTTACTTAAATAAGACCTAAACCAGTTAGCCACAGCACCCCCAAGACCATATGCTGACAGTTTTGACAACAAAATTCCATGGTCAACTGTATCAAAGGCTTTCTTAAGATCTAGGAAAACGACAGCATTGACCAGTCCTTGGTCAATATTGTAGGCCCAGCTATTAGTAGATTCTAGAAGTGCAGTAACAGTTGAATGCAAACGTCGAAATCCAGACTGGCTATTACATAGTAAATTGTTCTCAGTAAGAAAACCGTAAATTTGATCATAAATAATTCGTTCGAAAACTTTCGCCACAACCGGTATTATCGAAATTGGGCGATAATTATTTAAGTCTCTACGCTCGCCCTGTTTGAATAATGGAATGACTTTTGAGCATTTCCATTCTTCAGGAAAGATACCGGTAATGATAGAGCAGTTAAAAATTACGGCAAGGGATTCCGAAAGCAAGTCAGGACAATGACGAAGAAGCTTGGCAGATATTTTGTCTAGCCCAATTGCTTTGGACTTACAAAGTTTGTTAAGAAGCGAATAAACTGATGATGGGGTTATTGACTTAAACTCTATATTATTGTTACTATTGTGGCAAGTAAGATATTGTAAATACGAGCGATTGTTTTCTTCGTCAGGTATTTTTTCCTTAAGCTTAGGTCCAATAGTAGCAAAATGAGTATTAAACGTCTCAGATAGGTCCGAGGGGTCAGTAATAGAAACCCCGTTTATTTTGATTTCATTTACTCGTGAACTCATCTGTTTTCTTGAGGTCAATTCATTGATGATACCCCAAGTTTTTTTAACATTATTCTCGTTTTCATGAAAAGCGTTCATATAATAGGTTTTCTTAACAAGTTTAATTTCATTGTTTACAGAATTTCGAGCTTTCTTAAAAACAGTCCAATCACAAATATCTTTGGATCGAATAGCTTTTATTTTCAAAACATCTCTTTCATGCATTTGCCTTTTTAATTCAGGCGTGATCCACGGCGCCTTAGAAGATCTTACTCGCCTAGTACCCTAGTTCGTAATGGGGCATGCTTTTCCACTACGTTGTTAAAGGTCGTTTTCCATATACGCCACATATCATTCGGATTATTATAAATCCCAATTCTGTAAAGAAATATCTCGTCGAAAATATTCAAAATTGAAATTTTTAAGTTTTCTATAACTTATTGTAGAATGGCCTTTGTTGCGTGGACTGATAGAAAGCTTACGGAATGCGTAAATTAAGCTATGATCACTGATACCGACATGAGAAACACCAGAGGAAACAATATTATCTGGTGTATTGGTAAAAATATGATCGATCATAGTTGATGAAGTTTCGGTAATTCGAGTTGGTTCATTTATTAATTGATGTAAACCATAGAGTTCAGTGATGCCAATTAAAGATCTCGAATTGCAATCTAAAGTAGGCGATCCAAGGTCACAATTTAGGTCGCCCAATAGGTAATACTCGACATTTTCTGCGTCAAGTATATCAATAAACGTTTCGAAATGATTAAATTTATCAGTATTCGAATTAGGTGGTCTATACCATGTTGTAACGAGAAAGGGCTTAGAATTTGGTTTTTGAATTTGAATACATAAATTTTCCAAGTCATCGATAAACAGGTCTTGCGAAGTATAAAATTTACGCAGGAGCGCACATAAAAGCAAACACCTCCATACGTTTTTCCATCGGCACTACTACATGCTCTGTCCCGACGTATAATTTCATATCCAGGTATGTAAACATCGTTATCGCTTATTGTAGAATTAAGCCATGTCTCGTTAATTGCTAGAACATCGATTGGGCTAGTAGCAAGCAAAACTCGCAGCTCATCAATGTGATTTACTATGCTTCTCACATTAAGGGCTGCTAACTTAAACCCGCGTGAGGTAGGAATAACGGATTTGGGAAATTGTCAATCTGAGATAGATTTAGCAAAATCTAAAAAGTTTTGTTGTAAAGCTAAGCTACCTTGTCTATTTAAATGAAGGCCCTTCGTGTTTAGGTGGCTTTCATTCATATTTGAATTACTTAAGAAGGGAATTTTATTGCGAATACAATAGCCTTTAAGAATGTTATTAACCTGAGTAGCTTTAACAGTTAAGTCATGATTATCAGACCTTACCAGAATGGCTGATATTCCAACATCTGTACCTGGTGAATCTTCTTTTACTTGCGTTACAATGTTGACGATAGAGTCAGCTATTACTTTTGGCGTGCAATGACTTCTCAGATCGTTTGTTCCAACATGTAAAATCATCTTGTCCGGTGTTCTTCTTGTAAGTGGCTTGACAAAGTCCTCCATGTCGGTGACTGTTGCTCCAGGGAACGGCTTTACAATAAAATAATGATTAGGATCTTCAGCATTCATCTTCGGACCGATAATATTTTTAACAATTGAGTCTCCTGCAATAACAACTGGTTTTGAGGTATTTGAAATCCCGCCAGAGCCAGAGGTATTTGCATCCGGAGCATTTAGTTGACTGGTATTATGAGCTGATGGTTTAGACTTGGTTTTCTTACTCTTCTTTTTACTCTTTTTTGTAAGACTTTCTTTGGCGTTGGGCTGACTATACAGGGTGTCCCAAAAAAAACGAAAACTATTGAAATCACTCATTGTTAAAATTTGAATGCCGTGTGCACGAATTTTAGCCCATGGGGATGTAATGCAACTCAGTAAAATGCTAAATGCTTTGTGTTGCTAGAGAAAGGGGACATGTCGAAGGTCATGGTGATTGAGATGCACATTTAAATATTGTTAATAAATATCATTTTCGCGTACGAGCAAATTTTACTGCATCATATGCATGCATAAAAATGCTTATGGCAAACATTTACACACTTGTGGGTCCCAACAGAGTGCTTAGGCATTCAAACTCTAACAATTACATTGTTATGAGTGATTTCAATAGTTTTCGTTTTTTTTGGGACACCCTGTAGATTACAGGCTGATCAGATTCATGATTCAGTTGAGTGACTTCATTATTATGTATGATTTCACAGGCCGGTTCAATGTTAATTTCTCCGTCTTTTGAAATCACAGTGTTAGTCATGGACGTATGTTGAGAGTCATTTTGAAATAACTTAAGAGCAGTCAAAAGGCTGCTCTTTTCGTTTTCCAAATTTTTATTTGCCATTTTTTCAAAGATATAGAACAGGACATGTTCATATTTTGTGCCCTAAGATCATCATTCATTCTGATTAGCTCAAGTTTGTCTTTCTTTAGGTCATTAACTACGTTTTCCAAAACCAGAATCGAGTAGGGTTTACTTTCTTTAATATTGTTTATCTCAACTGTAATATCCTGTAGTTTGTTTGCCACATTTTCGGAAAATCTTTCAAGTTTCGAATTCAATCTTGCTATTGACTCGGAGTCGCAGTTATAGCTGGAGTTGCTTCCCAAGGGATTATGCCAATTTGTTAAGTTTGCGTGCATACCGATTGGGCCTTCATGCAAATTTTTTGACTTCGCATTCAACTCATCATACTTTACACCGATTTCAGAATCTATTTTCGCTTGATTTTCGTCTTGGTATTCCAATTTCTTTCAACATCAGGTTGATAACTAAACGAATGTTCAAGTGCATCATCATTGACATCGTCAGGTTCGACAGCTAGCAAATTTTCAATTGATTGATTTAGATGTAGTTCGGCATGCCTATCGATTTCAGAAGCACTGTCCAGATCTTGATTTAAAAGCGAATGTATTCTTGCCGTTATGTCACTACCTTTCTCACCACCAAAGTTTATATTTTGGCTTTTTGTTAGCCAAGTAACCGATAACAGCTTACTTTCAAATAACCATTTACCGCCACTGGGGGAACGCCATGTTGTTGCTTCGGCAGTCTCCTCGTCAATTTCGGTTAGTACAAGCGCTTTCAGGGTTTCAAGAGATCCCGTCCAAATAAGTTTACTTTTCTTAATGTTGAAATAACTGTATAACACATTTAAAACAGTTGAGGAATTCATTTTAACTCAACAGAACTTGAGAAACAACAGAGCTCCAAAATACACGTCCGCCTCGATTAGTACACGTGGCAGTACACCACGATCATAGCCTGATCCTGCGACATTCGTTCATTATCTCATCCTGTGACATTCGTTCGTCATCCCATCCAGAGACATTCGTTCATCATCTCATCCTGAGACATTCGTTCATCATCTCATACTGCGACATTTGTTCATCATCTTATCCTGGGACATTCGTTCAGTATCTCATCCTGAGACATTCGTTCATCATCTCATACTGCGACGTTCGTTCATCACCTCATCCTGAGACATTCGTTCATCATCTTATCCTGAGACATTCGTTCATCATCCCATATTGCGACATTCGTTCATAATCTCATCCTGAGACCTTCGTTCATCATCTCATCCTGCAACATTCGTTCATCATCTCATCCTGCGACATTCGTTCATCATCTAATCCTGAGACATTCGTTCATCATCTCATCCTGCGACATTCGTTCATCATCTGATCCTGAGACATTCGTTCATCATCTCATCCTGCGACATTCGTTCATCATCCTATTCTGCGTTATTCGTTCCTCATCTCATACTGCGATATTCGTTCGTCATCTCATACTGCGATATTCGTTCGTCATCTCATACTGCGATATTTGTTCGTCATCTCAAACTTCGATATTTGTTCGTCATCCCATTCTGCGACATTCGTTCATCATCTCATCCTGAGATATTCGTTCAACATCCCATCTTAAGACATTCGTTCATCAACTCATCCTGAGACATTCGTTGATCATCCCATCCAGAGACATTCGTTCATCATCTTATCCTGAGACATTCGTTCATCATCCCATACTGCGACATTTTTTCATCATCTCATCCTGCGACATTCGTTCATTATCTCATCCTGAGACATTCGTTCATCATCTCATACTGCGACGCTCGTTCATCATCTCATCCTGAGACATTGGTTCATCATCTTATCCTGAGACATTCGTTCATCATCCCATACTGCGACATTCGTTCATCACCTCATCCTGAGACATTCGTTCATCATCTCATCCTGCGACATTCGTTCATCATCTAATCCTGAGACATTCGTTCATCATCTCATCCTGCGACATTCGTTAATAGTCTGATCCTGCGACATTCGTTCATCATCTCATCCTGCGACATTCGTTCATCATCCCATTCTGCGGTATTCGATCGTCATCTCATACTGCGATATTCGTTCGTCATCTCATAATGCAATATTCGTTCGTCATCTCATACTGCGATTTTTTTTCGTCATCTCATACTGCGACATTCGTTTATCATCTCATCCTGCAACATTCATTCATCATCTCATCCTGAGACATTCGTTCATCATCTCATCCTGCGACATTCGTTCATCATCTAATCCTGAGACATTCGTTCATCATCCCATCCTGAGACACTCGTTCACTATCTCACCCTGAGACATTCGTTCATCATCACATCTTGACACATTCGTTCATCATCTCATCCTGAGACATTCGTTCATCATCTTATCCTGAGACATTCGTTCATCATCCCATACTGCGACATTCGTTCATCATCTCATCCTGAGACATTCGTTCATCATCTCATCCTGCGACATTCGTTCTTTACCTCATCCTGAGACATTCGTTCATCATCCCATCCTGAGACACTCGTTCATTATCTCACCCTGAGACATTCGTTTATCATCACATCTTGAGACATTCGTTCATCATCTCATCCTGAGACATTCGTTCATCATCTCATCCTGCAACATTCGTTCATCACCTCATTCTGAGACATTCGTTCATCATCTCATACTGCGACATTCGTTCATCATCTCATCCTTAGACATTAGTTCATCATCTCATCCTGAGACATTCGTTCATCATCTCATCCTGCGACATTCGTTCATCATCTCATCTTGAGACATTCGTTCATCATCTCATCCTGAGACATTCGTTCATCATCTCATCCTGCGACATTCGTTCATCACCTCATTCTGAGACATTCGTTCATCATCTCATACTGCGACATTCGTTCAGCATCTCATCCTGAGACATTAGTTCATCATCTCATCCTGCGACATTCGTTCATAGTCTCATCCTGAGACATTCGTTCATCATCTCATACTGCAACATTCGTTCATCATCTCATCCTTAGACGTTCGTTCATCATCTCATCCTGAGACATTCGTTCATCATCTCATCCTGCGACATTCGTTGATCATCTCATCCTGCGACATTCGTTCATCATCCTATTCTGCGTTATTCGTTCGTCATCTCATACTGCGATATTCGTTCGTCATCTCATACTGCGATATTCGTTCGTCATCTCATACTGCGATATTTGTTCGTCATCTCAAACTTCGATATTTGTTCGTCATCCCATTCTGCGACATTCGTTCATCATCTCATCCTGAGATATTCGTTCAACATCCCATCTTAAGACATTCGTTCATCAACTCATCCTGAAACATTCGTTCATCATCCCATATTGCGACATTCGTTCATAATCTCATCCTGAGACCTTCGTTCATCATCTCATCCTGCAACATTCGTTCATCATCTCATCCTGCGACATTCGTTCATCATCTAATCCTGAGACATTCGTTCATCATCTCATCCTGCGACATTCGTTCATCATCTGATCCTGAGACATTCGTTCATCATCCCATCCTGCGACATTCGTTCATCATCCTATTCTGCGTTATTCGTTCGTCATCTCATACTGCGATATTCGTTCGTCATCTCATACTGCGATATTCGTTCGTCATCTCATACTGCGATATTTGTTCGTCATCTCAAACTTCGATATTTGTTCGTCATCCCATTCTGCGACATTCGTTTCATCATCTCATCCTGAGATATTCGTTCAACATCCCATCTTAAGACATTCGTTCATCAACTCATCCTGAGACATTCGTTGATCATCCCATCCAGAGACATTCGTTCATCATCTTATCCTGAGACATTCGTTCATCATCCCATACTGCGACATTTTTTCATCATCTCATCCTGCGACATTCGTTCATTATCTCATCCTGAGACATTCGTTCATCATCTCATACTGCGACGCTCGTTCATCATCTCATCCTGAGACATTGGTTCATCATCTTATCCTGAGACATTCGTTCATCATCCCATACTGCGACATTCGTTCATCATCTCATCCTGAGACATTCGTTCATCATCTCATCCTGCGACATTCGTTCATCATCTTATCCTGAGACATTCGTTCATCATCCCATACTGCGACATTCGTTCATCATCTCATCCTGAGACATTCGTTCATCATCTCATCCTGCGACATTCGTTAATAGTCTGATCCTGCGACATTCGTTCATCATCTCATCCTGCGACATTCGTTCATCATCCCATTCTGCGGTATTCGATCGTCATCTCATACTGCGATATTCGTTCGTCATCTCATAATGCAATATTCGTTCGTCATCTCATACTGCGATTTTTTTTCGTCATCTCATACTGCGACATTCGTTTATCATCTCATCCTGCAACATTCATTCATCATCTCATCATGCGACATTCGTTCATCATCCCATCCTGAGACATTCGTTCTTTATCTCATTCTGAGACATTCGTTCATCATCCCATCCTGAGACACTCGTTCATTATCTCACCCTGAGACATTTGTTCATCATCACATCTTGAGACATTCGTTCATCATCTCATCCTGAGACATTCGTTCATCATCTTATCCTGAGACATTCGTTCATCATCCCATACTGCGACATTCGTTCATCATCTCATCCTGAGACATTGGTTCATCATCTCATCCTGAGACATTCGTTCATCATCTCATCCTGCGACATTCGTTCATCATCCCATTCTGCGGTATTCGATCGTCATCTCATACTGCGATATTCGTTCGTCATCTCATAATGCAATATTCGTTCGTCATCTCATACTGCGATTTTTTTTTCGTCATCTCATACTGCAACATTCGTTTATCATCTCATCCTGCAACATTCATTCATCATCTCATCATGCGACATTCGTTCATCATCCCATCCTGAGACATTCGTTCTTTATCTCATTCTGAGACATTCGTTCATCATCCCATCCTGAGACACTCGTTCATTATCTCACCCTGAGACATTCGTTCATCATCACATCTTGAGACATTCCTTCATCATCTCATCCTGAGACATTCGTTCATCATCTTATCCTGAGACATTCGTTCATCATCCCATACTGCGACATTCGTTCATCATCTCATCCTGAGACATTCGTTCATCATCTCATCCTGCGACATTCGTTAATAGTCTGATCCTGCGACATTCGTTCATCATCTCATCCTGCGACATTCGTTCATCATCCCATTCTGCGGTATTCGATCGTCATCTCATACTGCGATATTCGTTCGTCATCTCATACTGCAATATTCGTTCGTCATCTCATACTGCGATTTTTTTTCGTCATCTCATACTGCGACATTCGTTTATCATCTCATCCTGCAACATTCATTCATCATCTCATCCTGAGACATTCGTTCATCATCCCATCCTGAGACACTCGTTCATTATCTCACCCTGAGACATTCGTTTATCATCACATCTTGAGACATTCGTTCATCATCTCATCCTGAGACATTCGTTCATCATCTCATCCTGCAACATTCGTTCATCACCTCATTCTGAGACATTCGTTCATCATCTCATACTGCGACATTCGTTCATCATCTCATCCTTAGACATTAGTTCATCATCTCATCCTGAGACATTCGTTCATCATCTCATCCTGCGACATTCGTTCATCATCTCATCTTGAGACATTCGTTCATCATCTCATCCTGAGACATTCGTTCATCATCTCATCCTGCGACATTCGTTCATCACCTCATTCTGAGACATTCGTTCATCATCTCATACTGCGACATTCGTTCAGCATCTCATCCTGAGACATTAGTTCATCATCTCATCCTGCGACATTCGTTCATAGTCTCATCCTGAGACATTCGTTCATCATCTCATACTGCAACATTCGTTCATCATCTCATCCTTAGACGTTCGTTCATCATCTCATCCTGAGACATTCGTTCATCATCTCATCCTGCGACATTCGTTGATCATCTCATCCTGCGACATTCGTTCATCATCCTATTCTGCGTTATTCGTTCGTCATCTCATACTGCGATATTCGTTCGTCATCTCATACTGCGATATTCGTTCGTCATCTCATACTGCGATATTTGTTCGTCATCTCAAACTTCGATATTTGTTCGTCATCCCATTCTGCGACATTCGTTCATCATCTCATCCTGAGATATTCGTTCAACATCCCATCTTAAGACATTCGTTCATCAACTCATCCTGAAACATTCGTTCATCATCCCATATTGCGACATTCGTTCATAATCTCATCCTGAGACCTTCGTTCATCATCTCATCCTGCAACATTCGTTCATCATCTCATCCTGCGACATTCGTTCATCATCTAATCCTGAGACATTCGTTCATCATCTCATCCTGCGACATTCGTTCATCATCTGATCCTGAGACATTCGTTCATCATCCCATCCTGCGACATTCGTTCATCATCCTATTCTGCGTTATTCGTTCGTCATCTCATACTGCGATATTCGTTCGTCATCTCATACTGCGATATTCGTTCGTCATCTCATACTGCGATATTTGTTCGTCATCTCAAACTTCGATATTTGTTCGTCATCCCATTCTGCGACATTCGTTCATCATCTCATCCTGAGATATTCGTTCAACATCCCATCTTAAGACATTCGTTCATCAACTCATCCTGAGACATTCGTTGATCATCCCATCCAGAGACATTCGTTCATCAATCTTATCCTGAGACATTCGTTCATCATCCCATACTGCGACATTTTTTCATCATCTCATCCTGCGACATTCGTTCATTATCTCATCCTGAGACATTCGTTCATCATCTCATACTGCGACGCTCGTTCATCATCTCATCCTGAGACATTGGTTCATCATCTTATCCTGAGACATTCGTTCATCATCCCATACTGCGACATTCGTTCATCATCTCATCCTGAGACATTCGTTCATCATCTCATCCTGCGACATTCGTTCATCATCTTATCCTGAGACATTCGTTCATCATCCCATACTGCGACATTCGTTCATCATCTCATCCTGAGACATTCGTTCATCATCTCATCCTGCGACATTCGTTAATAGTCTGATCCTGCGACATTCGTTCATCTCATCCTGCGACATTCGTTCATCATCCCATTCTGCGGTATTCGATCGTCATCTCATACTGCGATATTCGTTCGTCATCTCATAATGCAATATTCGTTCGTCATCTCATACTGCGATTTTTTTTCGTCATCTCATACTGCGACATTCGTTTATCATCTCATCCTGCAACATTCATTCATCATCTCATCATGCGACATTCGTTCATCATCCCATCCTGAGACATTCGTTCTTTATCTCATTCTGAGACATTCGTTCATCATCCCATCCTGAGACACTCGTTCATTATCTCACCCTGAGACATTTGTTCATCATCACATCTTGAGACATTCGTTCATCATCTCATCCTGAGACATTCGTTCATCATCTTATCCTGAGACATTCGTTCATCATCCCATACTGCGACTTCGTTCATCATCTCATCCTGAGACATTGGTTCATCATCTCATCCTGAGACATTCGTTCATCATCTCATCCTGCGACATTCGTTCATCATCCCATTCTGCGGTATTCGATCGTCATCTCATACTGCGATATTCGTTCGTCATCTCATAATGCAATATTCGTTCGTCATCTCATACTGCGATTTTTTTTCGTCATCTCATACTGCAACATTCGTTTATCATCTCATCCTGCAACATTCATTCATCATCTCATCATGCGACATTCGTTCATCATCCCATCCTGAGACATTCGTTCTTTATCTCATTCTGAGACATTCGTTCATCATCCCATCCTGAGACACTCGTTCATTATCTCACCCTGAGACATTCGTTCATCATCACATCTTGAGACATTCCTTCATCATCTCATCCTGAGACATTCGTTCATCATCTTATCCTGAGACATTCGTTCATCATCCATACTGCGACATTCGTTCATCATCTCATCCTGAGACATTCGTTCATCATCTCATCCTGCGACATTCGTTAATAGTCTGATCCTGCGACATTCGTTCATCATCTCATCCTGCGACATTCGTTCATCATCCCATTCTGCGGTATTCGATCGTCATCTCATACTGCGATATTCGTTCGTCATCTCATACTGCAATATTCGTTCGTCATCTCATACTGCGATTTTTTTCGTCATCTCATACTGCGACATTCGTTTATCATCTCATCCTGCAACATTCATTCATCATCTCATCATGCGACATTCGTTCATCATCCCATCCTGAGACATTCTCTTTATCTCATCCTGAGACATTCGTTCATCATCCCATCCTGAGACACTCGTTCATTATCTCACCCTGAGACATTCGTTCATCATCACATCTTGAGACATTCGTTCATCATCTCATCGTGAGACATCGTTCATCATCTCATCCTGCAACATTCGTTCATCACCTCATTCTGAGACATTCGTTCATCATCTCATACTGCGACATTCGTTCATCATCTCATCCTAGACATTAGTTCATCATCTCATCCTGAGACATTCGTTCATCATCTCATCCTGCGACATTCGTTCATCATCTCATCCTGAGACATTCGTTCATCATCTCATCCTGAGACATTCGTTCATTCATCTCATCCTGCGACATTCGTTCATCACCTCATTCTGAGACATTCGTTGATCATCTCATCCTGCGACATTCGTTCAGCATCTCATCCTGAGACATTAGTTCATCATCTCATCCTGCGACATTCGTTCATAGTCTCATCCTGAGACATTCGTTCATCATCTCATACTGCAACATTCGTTCATCATCTCATCCTTAGACGTTCGTTCTCATCTCATACTGTGACATTCGTTCATCATCTCCTCCTGAGACATTCGTTCACCATCTCATCCTGAGACATTCGTTCATCATCTCATCCTGCGACATTCGTTGATCATCTCATCCTGCGACATTCGTTCATCATTCTATTCTGCGTTATTCGTTCGTCATCTCATACTGCGATATTCGTTCATCATCTCATAATGCGATATTCGTTCATCATCCCATACTGCGACATTTTTTCATCATCTCATCCTGCGACATTCGTTCATTATCTCATCCTGAGACATTCGTTCATCATCTCATACTGCGACGCTCGTTCATCATCTCATCCTGAGACATTGGTTCATCATCTTATCCTGAGACATTCGTTCATCATCCCATACTGCGACATTCGTTCATCATCTCATCCTGAGACATTCGTTCATCATCTCATCCTGCGACATTCGTTCATCATCTAATCCTGAGACATTCGTTCATCATCTCATCCTGCGACATTCGTTAATAGTCTGATCCTGCGACATTCGTTCATCATCTCATCCTGCGACATTCGTTCATCATCCCATTCTGCGGTATTCGATCGTCATCTCATACTGCGATATTCGTTCGTCATCTCATAATGCAATATTCGTCGTCTCATACTGCGATTTTTTTTCGTCATCTCATACTGCGACATTCGTTTATCATCTCATCCTGCAACATTCATTCATCATCTCATCATGCGACATTCGTTCATCATCCCATCCTGAGACATTCGTTCTTTATCTCATTCTGAGACATTCGTTCATCATCCCATCCTGAGACACTCGTTCATTATCTCACCCTGAGACATTTGTTCATCATCACATCTGAGACATTCGTTCATCATCTCATCCTGAGACATTCGTTCATCATCTTATCCTGAGACATTCGTTCATCATCCCATACTGCGACATTCGTTCATCTCTCATCCTGAGACATTGGTTCATCATCTCATCCTGAGACATTCGTTCATCATCTCATCCTGCGACATTCGTTCATCATCCCACTCTGCGGTATTCGATCGTCATCTCATACTGCGATATTCGTTCGTCATCTAATGCAATATTCGTCGTCATCTCATACTGCGATTTTTTTTCGTCATCTCATACTGCAACATTCGTTTATCATCTCATCCTGCAACATTCATTCATCATCTCATCATGCGACATTCGTTCATCATCCCATCCTGAGACATTCGTTCTTTATCTCATTCTGAGACATTCGTTCATCATCCCATCCTGAGACACTCGTTCATTATCTCACCCTGAGACATTCGTTCATCATCACATCTTGAGCATCTTCCTTCATCATCTCATCCTGAGACATTCGTTCATCATCTTATCCTGAACATTCGTTCATCATCCCATACTGCGACATTCGTTCATCATCTCATCCTGAGACATTCGTTCATTCATCTCATCCTTGCGACATTCGTTAATAGTCTGATCCTGCGACATTCGTTCATCATCTCATCCTGCGACATTCGTTCATCATCCCATTCTGCGGTATTCGATCGTCATCTCATACTGCGATATTCGTTCGTCATCTCATACTGCAATATTCGTTCGTCATCTCATACTGCGATTTTTTTTCGTCATCTCATACTGCGACATTCGTTTATCATCTCATCCTGCAACATTCATTCATCATCTCATCATGCGACATTCGTTCATCATCCCATCCTGAGACATTCGTTCTTTATCTCATCCTGAGACATTCGTTCATCATCCCATCCTGAGACACTCGTTCATTATCTCACCCTGAGACATTCGTTCATCATCACATCTTGAGACATTCGTTCATCATCTCATCGTGAGACATTCGTTCATCATCTCATCCTGCAACATTCGTTCATCACCTCATTCTGAGACATTCGTTCATCATCTCATACTGCGACATTCGTTCATCATCTCATCCTGAGACATTAGTTCATCATCTCATCCTGAGACATTCGTTCATCATCTCATCCTGCGACATTCGTTCATCATCTCATCTTGAGACATTCGTTCATCATCTCATCCTGAGACATTCGTTCATCATCTCATCCTGCGACATTCGTTCATCACCTCATTCTGAGACATTCGTTGATCATCTCATCCTGCGACATTCGTTCAGCATCTCATCCTGAGACATTAGTTCATCATCTCATCCTGCGACATTCGTTCATAGTCTCATCCTGAGACATTCGTTCATCATCTCATACTGCAACATTCGTTCATCATCTCATCCTTAGACGTTCGTTCATCATCTCATACTGTGACATTCGTTCATCATCTCCTCCTGAGACATTCGTTCATCATCTCATCCTGAGACATTCGTTCATCATCTCATCCTGAGAAATTCGTTGATCATCTCATCCTGCGACATTCGTTCATCATTCTATTCTGCGTTATTCGTTCGTCATCTCATACTGCGATATTCGTTCATCATCTCATAATGCGATATTCGTTCATCATCCCATACTGCGACATTTTTTCATCATCTCATCCTGCGACATTCGTTCATTATCTCATCCTGAGACATTCGTTCATCATCTCATACTGCGACGCTCGTTCATCATCTCATCCTGAGACATTGGTTCATCATCTTATCCTGAGACATTCGTTCATCATCCCATACTGCGACATTCGTTCATCATCTCATCCTGAGACATTCGTTCATCATCTCATCCTGCGACATTCGTTCATCATCTAATCCTGAGACATTCGTTCATCATCTCATCCTGCGACATTCGTTAATAGTCTGATCCTGCGACATTCGTTCATCATCTCATCCTGCGACATTCGTTCATCATCCCATTCTGCGGTATTCGATCGTCATCTCATACTGCGATATTCGTTCGTCATCTCATAATGCAATATTCGTTCGTCATCTCATACTGCGATTTTTTTTCGTCATCTCATACTGCGACATTCGTTTATCATCTCATCCTGCCACATTCATTCATCATCTCATCATGCGACATTCGTTCATCATCCCATCCTGAGACATTCGTTCTTTATCTCATTCTGAGACATTCGTTCATCATCCCATCCTGAGACACTCGTTCATTATCTCACCCTGAGACATTTGTTCATCATCACATCTTGAGACATTCGTTCATCATCTCATCCTGAGACATTCGTTCATCATCTTATCCTGAGACATTCGTTCATCATCCCATACTGCGACATTCGTTCATCATCTCATCCTGAGACATTGGTTCATCATCTCATCCTGAGACATTCGTTCATCATCTCATCCTGCGACATTCGTTCATCATCCCATTCTGCGGTATTCGATCGTCATCTCATACTGCGATATTCGTTCGTCATCTCATAATGCAATATTCGTTCGTCATCTCATACTGCGATTTTTTTTCGTCATCTCATACTGCAACATTCGTTTATCATCTCATCCTGCAACATTCATTCATCATCTCATCATGCGACATTCGTTCATCATCCCATCCTGAGACATTCGTTCTTTATCTCATTCTGAGACATTCGTTCATCATCCCATCCTGAGACACTCGTTCATTATCTCACCCTGAGACATTTGTTCATCATCACATCTTGAGACATTCGTTCATCATCTCATCCTGAGACATTCGTTCATCATCTTATCCTGAGACATTCGTTCATCATCCCATACTGCGACATTCGTTCATCATCTCATCCTGAGACATTGGTTCATCATCTCATCCTGAGACATTCGTTCATCATCTCATCCTGCGACATTCGTTCATCATCCCATTCTGCGGTATTCGATCGTCATCTCATACTGCGATATTCGTTCGTCATCTCAAATGCAATATTCGTTCGTCATCTCATACTGCGATTTTTTTTCGTCATCTCATACTGCAACATTCGTTTATCATCTCATCCTGCAACATTCATTCATCATCTCATCATGCGACATTCGTTCATCATCCCATCCTGAGACATTCGTTCTTTATCTCATTCTGAGACATTCGTTCATCATCCCATCCTGAGACACTCGTTCATTATCTCACCCTGAGACATTCGTTCATCATCACATCTTGAGACATTCCTTCATCATCTCATCCTGAGACATTCGTTCATCATCTTATCCTGAGACATTCGTTCATCATCCCATACTGCGACATTCGTTCCATCTCATCCTGAGACATTCGTTCATCATCTCATCCTGCGACATTCGTTAATAGTCTGATCCTGCGACATTCGTTCATCATCTCATCCTGCGACATTCGTTCATCATCCCATTCTGCGGTATTCGATCGTCATCTCATACTGCGATATTCGTTCGTCATCTCATACTGCAATATTCGTTCGTCATCTCATACTGCGATTTTTTTTCGTCATCTCATACTGCGACATTCGTTTATCATCTCATCCTGCAACATTCATTCATCATCTCATCATGCGACATTCGTTCATCATCCCATCCTGAGACATTCGTTCTTTATCTCATCCTGAGACATTCGTTCATCATCCCATCCTGAGACACTCGTTCATTATCTCACCCTGAGACATTCGTTCATCATCACATCTTGAGACATTCGTTCATCATCTCATCGTGAGACATTCGTTCATCATCTCATCCTGCAACATTCGTTCATCACCTCATTCTGAGACATTCGTTCATCATCTCATACTGCGACATTCGTTCATCATCTCATCCTGAGACATTAGTTCATCATCTCATCCTGAGACATTCGTTCATCATCTCATCCTGCGACATTCGTTCATCATCTCATCTTGAGACATTCGTTCATCATCTCATCCTGAGACATTCGTTCATCATCTCATCCTGCGACATTCGTTCATCACCTCATTCTGAGACATTCGTTGATCATCTCATACTGCGACATTCGTTCAGCATCTCATCCTGAGACATTAGTTCATCATCTCATCCTGCGACATTCGTTCATAGTCTCATCCTGAGACATTCGTTCATCATCTCATACTGCAACATTCGTTCATCATCTCATCCTTAGACGTTCGTTCATCATCTCATACTGTGACATTCGTTCATCATCTCCTCCTGAGACATTCGTTCATCATCTCATCCTGACACATTCGTTCATCATCTCATCCTGCGACATTCGTTGATCATCTCATCCTGCGACATTCGTTCATCATTCTATTCTGCGTTATTCGTTCGTCATCTCATACTGCGATATTCGTTCATCATCTCATAATGCGATATTCGTTCGTCATCTCATACTGCGATATTTTTTCGTCATCTCACACTGCGATATTTGTTCGTCATCCCATTCTGCGACATTCGTTCATCATCTCA
Source organism: Dendronephthya gigantea (assembly GCF_004324835.1). NCBI lineage: Eukaryota > Metazoa > Cnidaria > Anthozoa > Malacalcyonacea > Nephtheidae > Dendronephthya > Dendronephthya gigantea. The sequence goes on along the minus strand of NW_021163342.1, from coordinate 85,300 downwards.
TCCTGCGATATTCGTTCATCATCCCATCTTAAGACATTCGTTCATCAACTCATCCTGAAACATTCGTTAATCATCCCATCCAGAGACATTCGTTCATCATCTTATCCTGAGACATTCGTTCATCATCCCATTCTGCGACATTTGTTCATCATCTCATACTGCGACATTGGTTCATCATCTCATCCTAAGACATTCGTTCATCATCTCATACTGCGACGTTCGTTCATCATCTCATCCTGAGACATTCGTTCATCATCTTATTCTGAGACATTCGTTCATCATCCCATACTGCGACATTCGTTCATCATCTCATCCTGACACATTCGTTCATCATCTCATCCTGCAACATTCGTTCATCATCTCATCCTGCGACATTCGTTCATCATCTAATCCTGACACATTCGTTCATCATCTCATCCTGCGACATTCGTTCATCATCTGATTTTGAGACATTCGTTCATCATCTCATCCTGCGATATTCGTTCATAGTCTGATCCTGCGACATTCGTACATCATCTCATCCTGCGATATTCGTTTATCATCTTATTCTGCGTTTTTCGTTCGTCATCTCATACTGCGATATTCGTTCGTCATCTCATACTGCGATCTTCGTTCGTCATCTCATACTGCGATATTTGTTCGTCATCTCACACTTCGATATTTGTTCGTCATCCCATTCTGCGACATTCGTTCATCATCTCATCGTGCGATATTCGTTCATCATCCCATCTTAAGACATTCGTTTATCACCTCATTCTGAGACATTCGTTCATCATCTCATACTGCGACATTCGTTTATCATCTCATCCTAAAACATTGGTTCATCATCTCATCCTGCGACATTCGTTCATCATCTTAACCATAGACATTCGTTCATCATCCCATACTGCGACATTCGTTCATCATCTCATCCTGCAACATTCGTCCATCATCTCATCCTGCGACATTCGTTCATCATCTAATCCTGACACATTCGTTTATCATCTCATCCTGCGACATTCGTTCATCATCTGATCCTGAGACATTCGTTCATCATCTCATCATGCGACATTCGTTCATAGTCTGATCCTGCGACATTCGTACATCATCTCATCCTGAGACATTCGTTCATCATCCTATTCTGCGTTATTCGTTCGTCATCTCATACTGCGATATTCGCTCGTCATCTCATACTGCGATATTCGTTCGTCATCTCATACTGCGATATTTGTTCGTCATCTCACACTTCGATATTTGTTCGTCATCCCATTCTGCGACATTCGTTCATCATCTCATCGTGCGATATTCGTTCATCATCCCATCTTAAGACATTCGTTCATCAACTCATCCTGAGACATTCGTTCATCATCCCATCCAGAGACATTCGTTCATCATCTTATCCTGAGACATTTGTTCATCATCCCATACTGCGACATTTTTTCATCATCTCATCCTGCGACATTCGTTCATTATCTCATCCTGAGACATTCGTTCATCATCTCATACTGCGACGCTCGTTCATCATCTCATCCTGAGACATTCGTTCATCATCTAATCCTGTGACATTCGTTCATCATCCCATACTGCGACATTCGTTCATCATCTCATCCTGAGACATTCGTTCATCATTTCATTCTGAGACATTCGTTCATCATCTTATCCATAGACATTCGTTCATCATCCCATACTGCGACATTCGTTCATATCATCTCATCCTGCAACATTCGTCCATCATCTCATCCTGCGACATTCGTTCATCATCTAATCCTGAGACATTCGTTTATCATCTCATCCTGCGACATTCGTTCATCATCTGATCCTGAGACATTCGTTCATCATCTCATCCTGCGACATTCGTTCATAGTCTGATCCTGCGACATTCGTACATCATCTCATCCTGAGACATTCGTTCATCATCCTATTCTGCGTTATTCGTTCGTCATCTCATACTGCGATATTCGCTCGTCATCTCATACTGCGATATTCGTTCGTCATCTCATACTGCGATATTTGTTCGTCATCTCACACTTCGATATTTGTTCGTCATCCCATTCTGCGACATTCGTTCATCATCTCATCGTGCGATATTCGTTCATCATCCCATCTTAAGACATTCGTTCATCAACTCATCCTGAGACATTCGTTCATCATCCCATCCAGAGACATTCGTTCATCATCTTATCCTGAGACATTTGTTCATCATCCCATACTGCGACATTTTTTCATCATCTCATCCTGCGACATTCGTTCATTATCTCATCCTGAGACATTCGTTCATCATCTCACACTGCGACGCTCGTTCATCATCTCATCCTGAGACATTCGTTCATCATCTAATCCTGAGACATTCGTTCATCATCCCATACTGCGACATTCGTTCATCATCTCATCCTGAGACATTCGTTCATCATCTCATCCTGCGACATTTGTTCATAGCCTGATCCTGCGACATTCGTTCATTTTCTCATCCTGTGACATTCGTTCGTCATCCCATCCAGAGACATTCGTTCATCATCTCATCCTGAGACATTCGTTCATCATCTCATCCTGCGACATTCGTTCATCACCTCATTCTGAGACATTGGTTCATCATCTCATACTGCGACATTCGTTCATCATCCCATACTGCGACATTTTTTCATCATCTCATCCTGCGACATTCGTTCATTATCTTATCCTGAGACATTCGTTCATCATCTCATACTGCGACGCTCGTTCATCATCTCATCCTGAGACATTCGTTCATCATCTAATCCTGAGACATTCGTTCATCATCCCATACTGCGACATTCGTTCATCATCTCATCCTGAGACATTCGTTCATCATCTCATACTGCGACATTCGTTCATCATCCCATCCAGACACATTCGTTCATCATCTCATTCTGAGACATTCGTTCATCATCTTATCCATAGACATTCGTTCATCATCCCATACTGCGACATTCGTTCATCATCTCATCCTGCAACATTCGTCCATCATCTCATCCTGCGACATTCGTTCATCATCTAATCCTGAGACATTCGTTTATCATCTCATCCTGCGACATTCGTTCATCATCTGATCCTGAGACATTCGTTCATCATCTCATCCTGCGACATTCGTTCATAGTCTGATCCTGCGACATTCGTACATCATCTCATCCTGAGACATTCGTTCATCATCCTATTCTGCGTTATTCGTTCGTCATCTCATACTGCGATATTCGCTCGTAATCTCATTCTGCGATATTCGTTCGTCATCTCATACTGCGATATTTGTTCGTCATCTCACACTTCGATATTTGTTCGTCATCCCATTCTGCGACATTCGTTCATCATCTCATCGTGCGATATTCGTTCATCATCCCATCTTAAGACATTCGTTCATCAACTCATCCTGAGACATTCGTTCATCATCCCATCCAGAGACATTCGTTCATCATCTTATCCTGAGACATTTGTTCATCATCCCATACTGCGACATTTTTTCATCATCTCATCCTGCGACATTCGTTCATTATCTCATCCTGAGACATTCGTTCATCATCTCATACTGCGACGCTCGTTCATCATCTCATCCTGAGACATTCGTTCATCATCTTATCCTGAGACATTTGTTCATCATCCCATACTGCGACATTTTTTCATCATCTCATCCTGCGACATTCGTTCATTATCTCATCCTGCGACATTCGTTCATCATCTCATACTGCGACGCTCGTTCATCATCTCATCCTGAGACATTCGTTCATCATCTAATCCTGAGACATTCGTTCATCATCCCATACTGCGACATTCGTTCATCATCTCATCCTGAGACATTCGTTCATCATCTCATACTGCGACATTCGTTCATCATCTCATCCTGAGACATTCGTTCATCATCTCATCCTGCGACATTTGTTCATAGCCTGATCCTGCGACATTCGTTCATTATCTCATCCTGTGACATTCGTTCGTCATCCCATCCAGAGACATTCGTTCATCATCTCATCCTGAGACATTCGTTCATCATCTCATACTGCGACATTTGTTCATCATCTCATCCTGCGACATTCGTTCAGTATCTCATCCTGAGACATTCGTTCATCATCTCATACTGCGACGTTCGTTCATCATCTCATCGGCTCATCCTGAGACATTCGTTCATCATCTTATCCATAGACATTCGTTCATCATCCCATACTGCGACATTCGTTCATCATCTCATCCTGAGACATTCGTTCATCATCTCATCCTGCAACATTCGTTCATCATCTCATCCTGCGATATTCGTTCGTCATCTCATACTGCGATATTCGTTCGTCATCTCATACTGCGATACTCGTTCATAGTCTGATCCTGCGACGGTCGTTCATCATCTCATCCTGCGACATTCGTTCATCATCCCATTCTGCGATATTCGTTCGTCATCTCATACTGCGATATTCGTTCGTCATCTCATACTGCGATATTTGTTCGTCATCTCACACTGCGATATTCGTTCGTCATCCCATTCCAGGGGCGGCGGAACATAATACATTTTGGGGGGGCTGATTTCACGAAGGGCGACCATGGTTGGCGCCGAGGGAAATATTTTTTTTAATTTCAGTGCTCTAGATCTTCGGAAATGGCCTTTTCAGAGTCTTACTTGCCGCTTTAATCGTAGTTTTTCACGGGCAAACCGCAACGCAAACTGAAAACGGCACAGCGCGTGCAGTGATATCTTCTACATTTGAAAAAGCATCTCTCATTCTTCATTCTGGAATTCTTCATGAAATTTTTGGGGGGGCTATCTCATCCTGGGACATTCGTTCATTATCTCATCATGAGACATTCGTTCATCATCTCATACTGCGACATTCGTTCATTATCTCATACTGCGACATTCGTTATTCATCATCTCATCCTGAGACATTCGTTCATCATCCCATACTGCGACATTCGTTCATCATCTCATACTGCGACATTCGTTCATCATCTCATACTGCGACATTCGTTCATCATCACATCCTGAGACATTTGTTCATCATCTCATCCTGAGACATTCGTTCATCATCTCATCCAGCGACGTTCGTTCATCATCTCGTCCTGGAACGTTCGTTCATCATCTCATCCTGCGACATTCGTTCATCATCTCATCCTGAGACATTCGCTCTTCATCCCATTCTGCGATATTCGTTCATCATCTCATCCTGAGACATTCGTTCATCATCCCATCCTGAGACATTCGTTCATCATGTCATGATCTATAATTTTTTAATATAGCTACCAGTTCGACGTTTGATATTCTTCGGGCGTTTAACATCTCCGGCGAATTTTAGTTATTATACCGGGCGTGCTACTCTTACAGGGAATTAGCCGCAGGTCCAGAATAGTAAAATATACTTGGGAGATGCAAAGCATCATCATGGGGTGAGCTTAGCAAGAACAATAAGAGCGAGGAAAAACATGCGATTTCATTTCGTGTTCCTGCTTCCTTGTTGAGACTTATTTGCACAGTTTTAAATTCAGGGAGGTAATTTGTGTGTTCGTTCTTTATGGTTTGTTTAATAGAGCTACTGAATAATTTCCAATATAACCAAGGAGCAGCGTGGCAGCGTCTTCAAATAACTTAGCGTCAAATGTGGTATGACAACTGCCTTTGTCCATAACAAGTGTTTTTGTCCATTTAGGCAGTTGTTAAACCACATTTTATGCCAAGTTATACTGAATCATTATATTCATTAAACATAGTCAGAAAACGGTTTGTTGGCCTCAAAAATGATTTAAAAATATGATTTAAATGTAGGGCAAATTCATGATAACAATTAAGCGTGAATTCAAAATTCCAAAAAGAAGTCGAGAAAGAAGTAAACAAGCCCCATTCCATCCTCGTCCCCAGGGCCTAAAAAATCGAACGAAAAGTTTCCTATGATCGAAAAATATCGCCTAGTGGAAAACCGGCTTTAGTTTGATATAAAAGCCTTCGCTTTTCGCGTTAATCGTTTTAATTTAAAACTATAACAACTTTTTTTCTCGGTACTTGGTAGCAATTTTCTTTTACCATTTTTTATCTTTCGATATTTGCGAACTCCGAAATTGACCCCATTCGCAAGTTATGAGCTTGCGTTAAACAAAAATATCAATGGATATACCAGGTAGACTACTTGAAAAATACTAACGATCATGATTTTGATCAATCGCAAGGCAAATAACGAAGCTGTGTGTATTTTCTTTTAACATAAGTTTTGAAACAAATATGGCAACAAATCATGAAATTTTGAACCATCATTTTTATGGTCGGCGTTAGATCATATCGAACTAACGTACATGACGTCATAAAATTTTCAATAACCCTAACCCTAATTAAGGTAAAGCCAGAGATACTATTACATAAGTATATGATCACTCCTATACTGGGTATAAGGGTAACAGACATTTACTGTTTCGTGTACATTTATAAATGTATAAATGTATCATCATTCATTGCCATTTTTATTTTATCATTTTTATGAACCAGCTCTAGGAAGACTTCATGTAAGACTTCTGTTATTATACTTCCTTTATTGCAAAATTTATGACGTCGACCCATTTTTATCATCACAGAAAAATACATTGTTACATGAAGTTTTACAAATCTTGCCAAGATGGCTGCCGAGTAAGTACAAAATGATATAATAATATTATAATATATATATTATAATATTATTGATATATACATTTTTTTATATTTACAATCATTTACAATTTTTTTACATAAACGTTTGTAGTTTGGACAGAAAGCAACGAGATTCAGAAATGAAAAGTGCAATCAATGACAAACTAAATGAAAATTTTGAACGAGAAAGGCATTGTAGACTTTTTAAATACTTTATACTTTATAGTTAGTACTAGACTACTGTCTACTGGTACCACTAGACAGTAGACACTAAGACTATGTGCACACGGTAACGTTTTCTAGCGTTTTCATTTTCGTTTTCATGCCAAAACGGTTTCAAACACCATCAATTTACAGTAGGGGTTGAAGCTAATTTAACATATTTAGCATATTTGCCCTTGGATCGCGTGTGCAGGGCGTCACAGCGATAAACTAGATGAAAACGATTTTGAAAACGCTCGAAAACGACACTCGTGAGCACATAGCATTTGCCAGTGTATGATCTCTATGATCTTGTAGGTGGAATAAAACTTACCATTTTATTGCTGCTAGGAAATATGATGTTAAGTGTTAATGCTTAACAGTTATAAACACCCAAGGCTATAGTTGACTAGTTGTCAATACAATGTATTTTAAGAGCTGTTAATGCTTGATAATTAGCAGTTAATTACGTTGATCTAATATCTATCCAAATACAACATAAAAATTAAGCTCCGTGGTTAAATTGTAGGCATATATCTATCTACCTTATTAAACAGTGATTAGGTATGTACCTGAATTACTCTAACAGCACACTAGACATGTTAAAAATTGAACACTTAATACTTTTTGAATGTTATAACTGATGTACATTGTAATCTGACAAATGGATAGAACAAGGTGTACCTTTTTAATGACATGTAATTTCATTGACCTTGAACTACATAGGAATATATACCCATGTGGCTTGTTTTTTTCTAAAGTGGTACATGAATGATGTAATGTTAAATCTTCTTTGCACTAGGTTAATGGAGTTATTAAGAACCAGATTAAAGGAGTGTGGCTGGAGGGATAGACTAACTCAAGAATGCAAAGGTAAAGCTATTCTACAAAAAAGATATTCAACTTAGAGATCCTGGAATTTACGAAAATTCATAGCTCACAAGACTATGATATATAACAAAATAAAACAATGGAACCTGTGGAGAAGAATGATGATGACTATAGTTTCACTTGACTATGATGACTTCAGAAAATAAATTTTTAAATTTGTGCCTATTGTTTTATATCTTCTTACAATTTCAGTTCTTATAATTTAAGGTGTGAATATTTATGCTTTTTTCCTAGACATAATTAGAGAAAAAGGGTTGGATAAAGTGACAGTTGATGACCTAGTGAGTGAGGTTACACCAAAAGCAAGAGGTACATTACCAAATAAATATACTCTACATGGCTGTGTATATATCATAAAATAGCAATATGTACAGGTAATGTAATTCACTAGGATTAGCTAGATGTAGTACTTTCATCTAGAGCAAGTTCCAATTTTAGTAATATTTGCCTAATACATTTATAATAGGTTTCCAACCCAAGTGTGCAGATTCATCTATGTGCAACTTATCCATAGTATATGTGTATTTTAGAACTAGTTCCAGATGAAGTGAAACGAGAGTTGTTGGATAAAATCCGAAACTACTTTGGTGATAATGTCTGAACATCATTTTCTAGCATCAGTCTGGTTATTATCTACTTACACAATTACATTCTTTTAAGTATTTAATTAATAAACATCAAGATAAGGTGATGCAACTCATGCAGGATCCAGTAGGCTAGGTCTAATAGGGAGCCAAACTAAATAAGAAAGACCACTATTATGAGTTGTTTCAGAGAATAATAATTACTTGTTAGTTTCATCAGTTCCTGTAAATTGTTTAAATGCGAGATGTCATATTTGGTACATGTAAATACATGTATATTTTTTGCCAAAATGCATTTAACAGTTGTTAATGAAATAAAAGATTTATTTTTTATAGTTTAATTAACACATGCCTATATCAGCATTAGCATTGCAATCAATATAATATGAATGTACAAAGTTTACTCCAAATTAAGCAATGTACTCAATAATTTTAAAAAGCAAGGCTAAGCATGATAAAATATATAAACTTCATCATTCCAAGGAAAATATCAATTAGCATGACTCACAGTAAAACATTTCATGTTCCCAAACATTTTATGCTTCCTTTATTCTTAGAACTCTTCCTTTTCAAATTTCTATTAATGAAATTACCCACTTATTGAGGCAAAAAACTGGTCCAGTTCCCCTGTGCCATCGCCTACCTCATCAACATCTGAATCCATAACGTCAGAAGGGTCTTTCTGAATATTAGAGAGAATTAGCATGTTAGAATTACAGGAATGTGCTTGTGGCGAAAAGATAAACTTTTTTGTAGGAAATAAATTTTTAGAAAAAAGCACTATACCTCTTTTTTGCACAACAACGCTGGTCTGTTGTGATCATTGCATTGAGTGCTGGATTCTTTGAGCCAGGCCACCTTGCGTTTGCTTGTGGGTTCAAACTGTTGCGCTTTACTGCATCCATGACCATATATATCTTTGGGCCATTTTGGGACTGTACTAGCAATCTCATTACGCTGAATTTTCGAATAGTTCAAGGCAAACTCTAAATGAGGAAAAGAGAAAACTATTTACCTTTTACGATCCAGAAATTAATCCTTTCTCTAAAGTTTGACAAGTTTACTTGTATTTCCCACGAACTTATATATTCAAATAATAATAATGTATGCATTCTATCTCGAGTTTTTCATAAGTGTGAAAGAAACATTCGAAACAATATGTAAAAGGAGGTAGGAAAGTAACAGAATACGGTATAATAGGGGCTTAGGATGATAGAGAGGTTTGAATGATAACGCCAATTGAAAGTCCTTGAAAGGGTTATTAAATACAGCTAGGAATATACAACTTTACATACCACATTGTTTTTTTGAGTTGTTTGTTACTTCGAATATTTCATGGGTTTTTCGCCTTTCCTTGGTTTTCTGCGATTTTAAATTACATAAAATTATCATGTTACCTTATAAGATATTACATTATTACTCACCACAAATTTGTTTTGTATGAAAGGGTGTGGCTAAATAACGGGACTGCAGAGCCTGAGGAACTTGCGGAAGCTACGGAACTTGTCTAATTGTCTTGTTTGAATCTTATTTTATTGACTTTCAAGATGTTTTGTCTATTTGGAATTTGTTTTTTAATATTGTGTTTATATATAGTCTTTGAAGTTGTTTGGATTTTTGTTGTTTTTTAATCTTTTCTATGACTATGGCACAAAATTTTGTAACAAGAAAGTAACGGTGCACTATAATTATTCGTAAAAGTTATGTGTTATAATAATTTGAGTGCGTTTGTGTTTTTGTTTACGTTTTCTTCTGGAGTCGCTTCTTTTTCGGTCTATTCAACCTATTCAACCTTGTTCCCAGGGTTTTTATTCTTTGGTGTCGTCGCGCTTACGCGCTACATTATCGCCATTTAAACGGGTTATATGAATGGATTACATAAGGTGATATTGCTTTAGAGAACAGTATATAAGGTGTACTACTTTACAGAAATTTGTTTCTTAGTCCGACATTTTGATAAAAGCTCACTTCTTGAATTCAATGATTCAATTCTTTTAGCTCGGTCGCATTTTTATTTTTTATACTTGCTTAACCTACAAATGAGTTAGTGTGGTAATTGTTATGAATTTTATCTTGACTTAAATTCTCCTTGAGTATGATCAACATACGATTTGTTTGTATCGTTTCTAACAACCGTTGTTTGGTATACTACGTTATTCGATACAAATACAATTTACACAGTCACAGTGATAAAATGTGTCAGATCAATTGGCAAGGACGTTGTGACGTAACTATCGTAAAGGTCTATTAAGCAATATAACCCAATATACATTGTGAATTTGTGCGATTGGTCTTCTCTTCGAACTTCGCAAAGTCCCCAGAGTAGAAAAACCGAAGCATTCTCGAGCACGCAGTGACGCAGGTTTAGGCTATAGCTACGTGATTGCCTTTACCTTGTTTGTGATAATTTACTTACCTTTTCAGAACGTTTGTTTGAAATATTACAATTTGTATCTTGCTTTCCGCTGTTGGATGTGTAAACCTCAACTTTCATTCTTTGCATTTCCGAGGATCTAAAACAATCAAATTTCAAAAATTTTCTTGCTCGGCGCCAACCATGGTGGCGCCTCGTGAACGGGCCCACCTCAATCTTGAACATATCCCTACGCCCTTGAGTATTTAAACAAACAAGTTTGACTGACTTGTTAGTGCTTTAATGTGGCCTTAATACATTAAAATCTTACTTTTGATGCCATTTTTTGATTGACGCTGTATATATATGGGTCATTTATATTACCTGAATTTTTTTTGTTCACATCAAACTTTTGTTTTATATATATGTTTGATAAAGCAAGTTTGTTTACGGCAATATCTCGCCTGCATTAGTCACGGTTTACTAGCTTACACTCGCATTTGGCCAATCTAAACACAATGTCTGCCTAAAGCAAACTTAACTTCACTAACATTTTCGTCGTTTAATTAAATTAATGTATGACGCAGGTATGTTAATCAACTGCTTTGAGAGGGAAAAAAGCATTATATTTGTGAAAATATGCAAACATTCCATACAGGTATTTCCCCTTATACCTAAAAACTCCTCAAAAAGAGCAAGCCTGAAGCCTTTATGGGTGCGAGATGTTACCTTAATTCTTCAATGCAGCCAAAAATCCTCCACGCAGGCATGGTAATCGTGAATTATGGTAATTGTTTAACGTAATCTAATTAAAAACGCAAGGCAACAATTAACATTCTTTATAATGCGATGGAAATTAGGGAGTTCGTTGAACCGTAAATTCTCTGACAAACGGCACGGCACGGCATAAATTACAATTTCCGCCTTCAAATGTTATATTGTGTCGTTCAGAGAAACGTTTGTACATTCAGCGGTTTCATACGCAAAATAAAAAGTCTTCAAGTCTATAATAATAGAATAATCCATGTGTATAATACGATACAGGCCATAGTTAGCCCTCATTAAGATTAGCGGGACTGAGGAAACACCATCGTACACGGTACACCTAACGACAGTATTCGTTATTGACGGTTGTGTCAATTAATGCTGCCGTAATCGGTAATCCCATGTTGTCCATTGATGGGCGTAGTATACGGCATAGGCGAAACCAGTGATACTACGCCTACGGCCAGGTCACGGTAATTCGTTTAAATTTCTTAGCTGTTTTTGTGTCGTTATCTTTAATGCTTTGTGAATTGTTCTCGTTTCTTGCCTAAATTAATTTTAAACATTGAAACATTAGTTTTTCATGGACTGAAGGTGTAATCAGCATACAATAGTAGATACGGTAGATTGAGGGAATTCATTCTTGTTCCTTTGCTTAGAAAGGGGTAGAGTCAATAGACTGAGGGTGCTTGTTCCCTCACCCCCACCTTGGGAGTAACCTCTGAGGGGGTGCTTATTACCCGACCTCAACCTTTTCCAGAACACAGGAAGGAAACTAGAAGAATATGTAAAAGCAGCCTTTCTTGCAAAAACACTTTCTAGTTGTACACTGGTCAGTGCATGTCCAGTTCTCTGGAGACATGGTATGTTATCTAAACTTTAGTTATATTTGAATTTATATTTTTAATAAACTTACGCAGGGAACAATTCAATTTTATTTCTTATACGTTAATTGCTATTGGCATGTATATATATACATATATACATATATATATATATACACAATGTGGTTGTCACTGGGTCGACAGAGCTCAATGCAATACAATTGAAGATAAAAAGTAAAACCGTATATATATATATATATATAATATATATATATATATTAATATATATATTATATATATATATTAATATAAACAGGCATAGGCGTACAGGGTCTACGTTTCAGGGGAGGGGCAGTTAACATTTTGCCCAACCGACGCTGAAAATGCCAAATTTTCAAACAACCTTCCCCCCTCCCTCACATACATACCCGTAACCATATATGGGTGTTTCAGTCATTTATGGTTCAAGTTTTAACAGCAAATTAAGCAGTTGTTGTGTTAACTGACAAAAAGGGTAACCTATTAATTATGCATTGAAATTATGAAATTTTGCCCAACCTGGGTTGAAAATTTGCCCAACTTGGCATTCTTTAAAGCCAGCCCCCCCTGCCCCCCCCCCACCACCTGGTATGCCTATGTAAACAGTGATGAAAGCGACTGAGTTAGAAATTAAAATGTTTTTGTTCTTAATGTTCTCAGAATTCAATCCTAGTAACTAAAAAACTTATGATCAAACCATGTACATACATCTTCCATTAAAGAGCTACTTTGTCCAGTTACTTTTGCTTTTGTTGCAGAATGATTTTTTTTGAATTTCCAAACATTCTTCATTCACATTCAGTGGCTCTGACACCTCACAATTCATAAAAAGTTTGTTACTTTGTTTGTACATTCTGTTGTGGGGCTTGAAGTGACCAGAGGCATTGCAGAGATTTTATGTGAAAAGTTGAAATCTCTTTGTTTTCTTTTGTTAAGTTCTGATGAGATGTTTTTTCTATGTGAACAATGGAAATCATTAACTATAGGTGAACTATATGTTATAACAGCTAATTTTTTTAATATAGAATTCTAATTAATAGCATTAACAGGTTAGGCAGCTGTTACGGCAAATAATATTAAATATATTTTAAGGTAATAAGACAAATCTGTAAAACCGTACACATAGAAGATGAAAACTTTCATGTCATAAATAATTTTTGTAATTTTGTAGAATCAAAGCACAGAGTCATGTAGACCAAAAGTTCATTAGTAAACTTCAGTTTAATTTCTTCTGCATTTCTTCAAAAGGTTTTACTAGAGCATTGAGTACAGACTAATACAAGGTGTCCCAAAAAAACCGAAAACTATTGAAATCACTCATAACAATGTAATTGTTAGAGTTTGAATGCCTAAGCACTCTGTTGGGACCCAAATGTTTGCCATAAGCATTTTTATACATGCATATGACGCAGTCCAATTTGCTCGTATGCGAAAATGATATTTATTAACAATATTTAAATGTGCATCTCAATCACCATGACCTTCGACATGTCCCCTTTCTCTAGCAACACAAAGCATTTAGCATTTCACTGAGTTTCATTAAATCCCCACGGGCTAAAACTCGTGCACACGGCATTTAAATTTTAACAATGAGTGATTTCAATAGTTTTCGTTTTTTTTGGGACACCCTGTAGTAATACTGTAATACTCATATAGAATTCTTGGAATAAAGGCTTTAGGTCAGATTTAAATATTAAAATTAGTATGATTCAGAAATTTTTTGTGTAGTGTTATAAATTCATGTTAAAAGGAAAAAACAGCCTTCTTAACCTTAAAAAATACAAACTGGGCTTCTTCACCTCACTATCAGGTTGGAAACCAGGTTGCATTCTATATACAAGAAACGGATATATATTTTCAGCATACAGTCATGCATGTCTTGGGGTAATTTAAATTAGAGGGTGATTAGTAAAACCATGAAACCTAGATGTCTTTTCTGTTTTTGACCCTTTGCACAATTGCAAATAATCTGGAAAGTTTATTTGTGAGCTGCAATTGTTGCGAGTCCATCATTCAGTAATCTAATGTGAACTGTGAGTATATTTTTACAAAAATAAGCCTTAAACAAGAGTGAAAGGTCCTTAGTTTTAGGTATTAGATGCCACATACAGTCATACAAGCAAAGGCCAACTATTCAAAACCTCTTCTGTAACTAAGGTGTATGTAGATGTGAGCAGAAACTTTTCAAACCTGCCCCCCCCCCCCCTAATAGAATTCTGTTGAACATGTATTATGTATACTATTGTAGTTATGTTGACGTTGTGTTACAAATTTATTTTTAAAACAGTTAAAACACCATAGGTATTTCAGAAAGATCATTTGCATGCAGTATTCATAATCCGGTGGTCTAAAAATCCATCTAAAAAGTGTAAAAGACTTCCACATTTGGTTATATTACCGCTTAATTCCACGACTTTTGCATTCCCGATCTTTGCCTATTAATTTTCTTCTAACAATTTTAAGCCTATTTGCTCGTCGCATATTGCTTCTCTTTGAGGCAAAGGGACGACATAGCGATAGAATAGTTGAACCAAATCGCTTTTGTGTTTATTTACAAGGTCTTTAAAAGGTATTCCCCGAGAAGTTAAGATATCTTGAAGTTTTTCCAAAGGTAATATTTCTGGATGACTTAAAGCATCCGCCATATTTGTTTTGGAACGACGACGAGACTAAAGCCGAAAGGTCAGAGGTCCATCCCAAAATGGGTCCATCCAAATTTTTCATCCATAGGTCGGGTCCATTACGAGCCAGGCTTTTCTACCTACCCTGGCTTCTCCTATAAAATGCGCAGTCTGAAAGCTCATCAGCTGACATGTTGCGGTTCGTTTCGTCAGTTAGCTTTTCACAGTAAGCTCATCAATGGTAGGAACTCGGGTGCCTGCCGGAATTGGTAGCGGTTGAGGAGATATATAGCCGTTCGCGCACGTGCTTATCTCTATGCAAAAATGCATCATGCCTACTATATTTGATTCATCATAGTAGCTTAATATTTAATTCACATTTATTTCACAAAGAATCTCCAAAGAGTTCACGGTATTAACTATTTCCTCTAGCGCTATATGAGAACTATTATTACAATATTAAAGGTATTGGTATTCTCAAATTATCCATGAGGTCGCCGAAAACCACGCAAAACCCACGGGAATATACAGGTCACGTGATTGATGTTCAAGGTAATTATACAGAATTCCAGTATTGAATCATTGCAGCGTATTCGAGTTAAGACATGTGTCGGGACTGAGCGACAACGGGGCGCACGAAATAATAGGTGATGACACGCACTGCACAGAAATGGGAAGCAATATGGGTAAAATAAGGGATCTGCACAAAATTGAGTCAGTTGGTGATAGAGGGTCATAGTGTGCGAAACGGTCTGTGACTCGAGAGACGCGATATTAATTCGACATAGCTGCAACGTGAATTTTGGGTGAAGATTTAGTATAACTTTTAATTTTATTTGTTAATCAATATATTTCATAAACCCAATCGAATTTGTGTGAATTGAGACTTGTCGAGGACAAACGATACTGAACGGAGGCTAATTCTCGACACCTGGCACCTCCGACGGGATTGCGAACTCGTTGAACAACGATGGAAGAAGAAAAGGAGTACTGCTGGCAGAGACAGTTACGGAGTGGCCGTTCACCAACGGAGAAAGTACCTCCAGTTGACAAGGCAGACATCGATTGGAACGATTATCCAGCTGAAATTGGTTACGAGGGTCAGATAAATCCTGGCACAGGTAGCGTGAAACTATCACGCTATCGAACACTGCAATCTGTAAACCCGGGCTAACGAGTGCAAGCGCAAGTTGAGGAACAGAAATCGCGAGAAACAAGCATGAGCGAATTTCGATTGGAGCGACAGTGTTGAGGCGACACTCGAAGTAGCTGATTTACAGATTTCAAAGTTGAGCGATTGGTTAGCTGAAGAGAACGTACGCTAAGGCTGCAGGACTAGAGCGCAACGTGAGCGAACTAAAGTTGCATGAACAGAAACACGCATGCAAAGGGAAATGACCCCACCCAAACCGGAACTCAGGAATGCCCAAGTCGAAACGCAAGCTACCGAACTTGTGATCACGAAGTTTAATGGGTCATTTAAGACTGGCCTAGGTTTTGGGGCAATTTACCGAAGGGATTGATAAGAGTTCCGTGGCCCCCATTACCAGTTTACGTATTTGTTAGATTATTGGGTCCAAAGGTCAAAACATGCGTCGAGTCCCTGCCCTTTTCAACCAGGTTACAATAGAGCCAAAGCCATTCTCCAAGACAATTCGGCAAGGAATCGAGATTGTCAAAAGCTTATATAGGGAGATTCTCGATCTACCTCATTTCGAACAGTAACCCCGTAGATTGCCGAATTTAGTGAGACTTTGACCTATTGCGTGCGAGCCTTGCAGACCTTGAGGAAACTCGATCAGGTTAACGGAAATGTCTCGATGACATTAGATAAATTGTCAGGTATCAGGGGCGATTTAGTTAGAGACCGCATCCTGAATGGGAAACATGGGATTTCGAGAAGTTAGCTGAGGCTTGCGACAGTGGGTAAAACGCGATCCGGTAAACGGAAAGCGACCCTCCGCGCAAAGATGATTACCGTAAGAAGTTGTTCGCGCGAGCGGAAATGACCAAACTTTTGGGCTGTGTTTATTGCGGCGATCTTGGCCATAAGGCGGTTTCTGCACAAATGTCGTGATCCCAGTGACCGAAAGCTTTTAGCAGAAAGGGTTTGTGCTTTAACTGCGCTACGAATTTCACCGAGCTTCGGACTGTGCCAGCAAGACGTCTTGTGGGCATTGCAACAAGCGTCATCACTCATCCATCTGCGACAGTACAGCTGAACGCGACGAAAGGCCTGGTCAAGATCATACAAAAGAAGGGGACCAATCACCCGGGGCTAAGAAAGTGATGACAGATGGGGCAAGCGCGGAAGGGATATTTCCAGTTGTTGTTGTGAAAGTTAATGGTGTTGACTCGCGCACTTATTGATTCTGGCGCCGGCAGTTCCTATGCGTCCGCGAAACTTGTCAACGCGTTAAACATTAACCCAGCGAAATAAAGAGCCAGCGAATAGACATGTTGATGACTTCGCAAACAAAGCGAAAGAAGTTTTCGATGTAGAAGTTAGTTCCTTGGACGATTCGTGCAAAATAAACGTGAGCTGAACAAAGTTGAAAAGAGCGAGCTTCTGACAACTAGTAACCCCAATTACGACCAACTCGTGAGACGATATAAACATTTGAATTCGGTCAAAATGGACGAACGCGACACAAAGAGTGAGCTACCCATTCACCTCGTGCTGGGAAACGGCGAGTATGCTCGGATAAAAACAAGGACCAAACCCCTGGTAGGAAAGGACGGTGATCCCGTGGCGGAATTTACAAGGTTTGGTTGGATGATCATGAGTCCTGGAATCGAGTTGGACCAGAATACGATGCTACTGACCACAACATCTCAAAACGATTTCGAGCGATTGTGTCGGTTAGACGTCCTCGGTCTTGAAGATCCCACCGAGAAAGGCTCTCAAGCGATTTACGATGATTTTAAAGACGAGCTCACACGCGACAAAGAAGGCTGGTACGAGACTAGCTTACCGTGGAAATCGCATCATCCACACCTTCCGTCGAACGAAAGAGGAAGCATAAGGAGACTTAACAACCTGGTGAAACGTCTCGAGAAAAGAGGAATTTACAAAGAGTACAACGACATTATTCAAGATCAGCTCGTGAAAGGTATTGTCGAACCAGCACCTGCCACAGCAAAGGGTAAAGAGTTTTACATTCCCCACAAGCCCGTCGTAAAGGAGACCGCAGAGACGACGAAACTTCGGGTCGTTTACGACGCGTCCGCCAAAGAATCGGCATCTGATCCATCCTTGAACGAATGCTTGAACCCTGGCCCACCACTCCAGAACCACCTGTGGGATATTTTAGTTCGTCTACGTTTCCTCCCCATCGTGCTGACCGCTGACCTCGAGAAAGCCTTCCTGCAAGTCCGGATACGCGAAAACCAACGAGATTCCCTACGCTTCCATTGGAAGGCACCAGATAGTGACGACCTCACAGTCTATCGGTTTACTAGGGCGCTGTTTGGGCTGACCTGTTCTCCCTTCCTTCTTGGAGGTGTCCTGAACGAACACCTAAAGAGTTGGGAGAAAAGATATCCGGCTCTGGTGGAAAGAGTGGTACGAAAACCTGCCTGGCCAGTACACGGTCCCTCGAACTTTAGCCCCTCACAGAGAGCCAGTACAGTCAATCACCCTTCACGGATTCGGGGATGCCAGTAAGAACGGAGTTTCTGCGGTCGTCTACGCAGTCGCAGAGCAAGAGAGCGGAACAACCCAAGGTATCGTGTGTGCAAAGTCCAGACTTGCGAAGAAGAGCCTCACGATTCCCCGTTTAGAGCTTGTCGCTGGTCATATGACCGCAAACTTAGTGACGAACGTCGAGCGAGCGATCGGAATGGAGAAGGTGACCGAGATACACTGTTGGTTGGACTCGACAGTCGCATTATATTGGATCAATGGACAAGGCGAGTACCGGCAATTCGTATCCAACCGAGTGAAAAAGGTCAAAGAACTCGACCGGATCAGATGGCATCACGTCCCAACGAACGAAAATCCCGCTGACCTAGGGAGCCGCGGAGGAGATGTGGTGGGAAACGAGTTATGGAAGCACGGTCCTACGTGGCTTAACAACCAGGAGACGTGGCCACCGGAAGTTGTGCCTGTGGCGAGTTCGGATTCGAAGCAAGAGGAAAAACCGTCGACGCGAGTTTTGGTCACGATGAATCAAACGGCACACGAGGACGTGTTTGACCAACTACTAGAGCGGTATACGTTGCGGAAAACCCTTCGAATTTGTGCTTGGATTAACCGCTTCATTCAACACACCCAAAGGAAAGCGAAGTCCCTGGGACCGATAAAGACGCAGGAGATCGAAGACGCACGGTTGTGGTGGATTAAACGAGTTCAAGATGGAGCTAGGGACGCACCGGAATTCGAGAGTACGAAAATCGAGCTAAACCTCCAACCTAACCAGAACGGAATTCTAGAGTGTCGCGGGCGAATCGAAGGCGAGTATCCGGTATACTTGCCTGCAAATTCGCAGTTTTCAAAGAAACTAGTCGAACAAGCGCACATCATCACTCTTCACGGGGGAGTACCGGCGACCATGGCTGAAGTTCGTGAGCGATACTGGATACCTAGACTACGTCGCCTTGTGAAGCAGGTACGAAGCAAATGTCATGGATGTGTGCGATTCCGCGCTCGTGCGTATCACAGACCACCGCCTGGACGACTACCAGTTACGCGAACGCAAGGAGAAACCCCGTTCCAAGTGATAGGAGTCGACTTCGCTGGACCAATCAAATACAAAACAGCAGGAAAAGCGGAGAAGAAAGCGTATCTGGTACTTTACGCGTGCAGCCTCACAAGAGCAGTTCATTTGGAGCTGTTGAAATCATTGGAGGTTGTCCAATTTCTGCCTAGCCTAAAAAGATTGATCGCTCGAAGGGGGAGACCACAAATCATATACTCAGATAATGCCACTACGTTCAAGGCTGCGGCAAACTGGCTGAAAAAGGCAATTGGAAATGAGATCATAAACGGTTTCCTTACGGACAAGGAGATCCATTGGAGGTTTAACCTGAGTCGCGCACCCTGGTGGGGTGGACAGTTCGAGCGGTTGATCGGGCTCTTTAAACGATGTTTTTATAAAAGTATCGGGAACGGTAATCTAACCTTTGAAGAATTATCAGACGTGATCCTAGACATAGAAGTTGTAATGAACAATCGACCGTTAACATACGTTGAAGACGACGTAGAACAAACTGTTCTCACCCCCGCAAGAATGTTGCAGATAAATCCAGTTATCTTACCTGAAGTGGAATCTTATCACGTTGAGGACCACAGCCTTCGGAAGAGAGCGAAGTTTCTTCGTAGATGCAAGGATTTGTTGTGGAGACGGTGGTATAGAGAATACGTTCGTGGGCTAAGAGATCGACACCGACAAGATAATGGGAAAAACGCAGATCATCCCAACCGTGGTGATGCTGTTATCATCGAAGGAGAGGAGAAGAACAGAAATTTATGGAAGATGGGCGTAGTCGAAGAGCTGATTCGAGGGCGTGATGACGTAGTACGGGGAGCAAAGATCAGGACGCCAAATGGAATTCTTGAACGTGCAATACAGCAACTCTACCCGATAGAACTTTCCTGTGACTTACCACCTCCAACCACGTTAAACCCAGACACCCCTCCCTTCCAACCCCGACCGAAACGTGATGCAGCAGCAGCGGCAGCAATCCGCTTACGGGATCAAGCAGAAGAAGATGAACGGTGACACTTATCCATATTAGGACACTAATATTAGATTGCATTTAAGCTTGAATCAGTAGCACTAGCTCAGACCCTTTGTAGACATATATCACAGCACTAAGATATATGGGGGGAGTGTGTCGGGACTGAGCGACAACGGGGCGCACGAAATAATAGGTGATGACACGCACTGCACAGAAATGGGAAGCAATATGGGTAAAATAAGGGATCTGCACAAAATAGAGTCAGTTGGTGATAGAGGGTCATAGTGTGCGAAACGGTCTGTGACTCGAGAGACGCGATATTAATTCGACATAGCTGCAACGTGAATTTTGGGTGAAGATTTAGTATAACTTTTAATTTTATTTGTTAATCAATATATTTCATAAACCCAATCGAATTTGTGTGAATTGAGACTTGTCGAGGACAAACGATACTGAACGGAGGCTAATTCTCGACACATGCGTGCTAGTGTTTCAGTACTGTAAACCATATTAATTGTACACTGTTTTGGTCCTCGTGATCTAAATTATGACAAAATAAAGTTCTTATTCCTTTACACTGCCCAAGATGGGTGGGGAAAAGTGCAAAGTGATGGTACACAAGGAAAAATAGTTGCATTAAGTATTGAAGGATTCTTTCCTCGTAAGATCGCAGAAAAAGTGAGAAGTTCAAAAGGTGGTATGCAATTAACCTTGAAGAGGTTCGAAGAAACTAAATCCTACTCAAGCAAACTTTCAGCTGCTTCGGTCATGCTGGGTTTGGCAATATTGAAAGATATAATAGGATCCTAATTAAAGAAAAGTATCATCCAATTCTTCAATTCTTCAAGGACATGGAATTTCATCTGGTACAAAGATGATCGCGCGTCTAACTACATGATAATCACCCTAAGCACATGCACATTTTCTATGTGCCAGAAATCCTTTAGAAGCAAACTAGTTCTGGTAATCTCGCTTTCATGGCTTTCTACCTTAAATTCCAGATCTAAAACCTATGGAGCACTTGTAGGACCGTTTTAACCGGAAAAGGGCGAGCCACAGACCCACCAGCCAGGATGACTTTAGGCAAGTGGTCAACGAATGCTGGCAAAGTATTGAACGTGCGACATAACCGACATTAAAAAGCCTATGGAATCTATGCCAGCAAGAATAAAGGCCGTTTCAAGAGCAAAAAAGAAGGATACTAAGCATTGACATGTAACGCATGTTTGAACATTAACATACGTTAAATGAATATCATAACATCTCATAGTTGTTGTACAGCATGTATTTTTCAGTTGACTTATTTACTTTTTTTCTTGTTCACTTATCGGTATTAAAGGTTTTCTGTAGAATAATAATATATGCTGCTAAAACAATGAAATACAGTCACAGGACTCAAACTTTTGCCTCCTACTGTATATGTATATATAGACAGGACAACCTTTTCGGCAACGACTATATATAAATAGTTGTTGTATATTCTATGGAAAAATGAGTATATATATATATATATATATATATATATATATATATATATATATATATATATATATTGCATAAAAAAAACTAGACCTTTAGAAATTAATCTATTGTTATAATTTAAATGCCCCATCACTATGCCAAAACTTCTAAAAGCAAAAGTCGATGCTGACTTTCGAAAGTGAATATTATTGGAACTAAAAATCTCTTTATAAATGTTTATCTTCATCTGTAAAACCCATGACGTAATCGGCCATTTCACTTTCAGTTGGTTTGTCAGCTATTACCCAGAATTCCTCATGACCGTCCACTTTTTTACGACAAATTGGGCAAGTTTTATGCTCATCGAACCTAAAATAACGTAGTTCTTAAACTGTTTTTATTTTGCAGAATTCTTTTTTCACGATTAATTTTTCTTGAGCCTACTTAGTTACTTCACGGTTAATAGAATATACATGGTTTGGAGACCACATAAAACTACAATACTACTCGTTAACTATGTTGAGGTACATGCATTTAAGCAAAAAATTGTTCCTTACTCATCACATGTTTATTATATTTTGCACAGATAAACCAACAACAATCTTATAATTAACATATTTTTCACGTCAAGGTTGATGAGCTTAGCAAGACGAATGCCATTGGTAAATTTGGGTAAAATGCAAAAGACGCGCGACGAGAAAGGAACCATTTTTTGCATAAACCTGGACAATAACATAGTTGATGAGTTGTGTTGTACTTTTATTTAGTCTCCAAACCATGTATATTCTATTAACTGTGGTTACTTGAACAAGGTACTTTTCAGTAGGATTTTTGCTTTCATTCAAATGTCGAAACTCGATAAAACCATAAACATAACATATATTTAACTGTGATTTAACGGACGCATAGTTCTAGTCAGTTGATTTTTAGTCAATAATTCGAATATCTGCACGCTTAAGGCCCTGTTACACGGTGCAATTTTTCTTGCAACTTGCAATGCAATCTTACTTCTAAGATATGTAAATTAGTGAACAGTCTTGCAGAAAAAAAGTGCATGAAGTGTAATAAATATACATCTCTTAAAAGTAGAATTGCATTGCAAGTTGCAAGAAAAATTGCACCGTGTAACAGGGCCTTTAGGTTTAACAAAAATATGGATGATACATCAGAGAATGTATGAAGAAGAAGGGTGTTTCTTATATTAGAATCGCAGAAACTCAGGACTGTTTTTTTGAAAATTGCTTCTGCACAACTACACGGCTTTTAGCGAACGAACAAGGTTGGCTATCTTATCTGTGTTCTTCGAAAAAATAGTACATAGACACATGGAACGAGCGTATATATATACTTTCCCATTCTTACCACTGGTGTATACATTCTTTACAATAACTATGAGCACAAGCAAGAGAAACATCTGAATGTCGTTCCATACATATACAGCATTCTTCTACTGGTTCAGCTTGAACGGCATCAACACTGATACAAAAATAATAAGTATTAATAAATAATAAGTATTAATGTTTCTCAAAGACATGTTCGCATGCCATCTTCAGCATAATATGAAACAAATACTAAACTTGACGCTGCATGCATGCAGCAAACGCAATAAATTTTATAACTCTGAGTATGGTTTTGTCATAGAATTAAAACACTCAGAGTATTGCATCACATTCAAACACCATGATTCGGTATATTTGTAAATGATTCGCCACATTTGTTCAAATTCATTGAAAGTGCGATGTTGCGCGCAATATAAGCGCGGAGTTCTTTTAAAGAGCAAAAATAATGTTTTTGAAACTACAGAACTTTAGCACCTACATTGTAAACGTTTATTGAAAAAAAAATTGGGGGCCATATATAAACACGATTAAACCCTGTTTGATAGCTATTTTGAAAATTATGTCATTTGAACGGCTAATCTTCCTGTTCAAAGTTCTTCCTGAAGTTTACCTTGAGAGAATTACAGATATCGTAAGGTCTTGACTCTCCAAATTTACTTTCTATAGAAAACGATTGAAGGTTACAAAATAATTTAAAATGCATGCACGCCATTATTTCTGACCAAAAATGAGTTAGTCATATGAAATTGCTAAAAGTCTCTGGCAGCAAAGATTGCCGGTGTATCAATTCTGCATGACCGCGATTGCATTTTTATGTCTGGCGTCACAAAAAATCCAAGATGAAACCACGAAACGTACCGTTGAAAAGCTGCTCTGTTCGACAGATTCAACATTTACTGTAACGTTTCGTCAGTGCACGATACACTCTACAAAATCTCGCGAGGTCCAAACATTTTTCCGTCTCAATAGCATTTGTTGACTTCTTTATCTATACAAAATTTATTCAGAGCCATGACCGCATGTGAATACTGTACCCGTACTAAGCAGAGATCAACTATTATAAAAATTACATTATTAATAACTGATAAAAAGTACAGAGCACATTATGTTACGAAATAACTTAAATAGCTACGTATATTATAATATAATATGTATTATATATTATAACATTATATCCCACTCCTCGTAGGATAGTAAATCCGAAGATTCCGAAAATCGATACTCTTGTATTCTTGAAATTCAAGATAAAACAAGAGTGTAAAGACAAAATCAGTGATATTTCATCTTTATTCTACAAACATCATCAGACTATTAAAATTACAAGCAAGCGGTAACATATAGCTATGTAAAGTCGCTGAACATTGCACTATGCAACCATCATTTTTAGGGATGTTAATCAGAGTGTTCGAAATGCTAAGATGCGATGCAATGCAACTTGGAATAATTCAACTTTTAAGAGATGTAAATTAGTGAAGAGTCAAGAAAAGAAAGTGTAGGAAACCTTATGTCCATTTCATAGTTGCATAAAGAAATGTACTGCGTAACAGGGCCAGATAGCTAATGATTAGAACAATGACAGTCTTTACAGGCAGGCTTTGAGACCACAGTTAAGTTGTGTAATATTACATCTGATCAAAAGTGCTTCAAAGACCAGAAGTTGTATAACAAAGCCTGACAACAAAACAAAGCCTGACATACAGTACTGCCTCATTGTAAGCCATCTTTGAATTCACTTAAAATCACTTTTTGGTTTTTACCTCTCGCCAAATAGAATATCAAACAACAATTAGTTTTTGGATATGAATGTACAATATTATTGGTACCTTGCAACAGGTTACTTGAACAAATGCTTTCCATAAATAACTAGTGTCAGTTGATGATACTGTAAATAGCAACTGAAAATCATTTCCTTCACATTGTGTTAGCTCATCAAGTCTACAATGACAAAGTGCAGTTTAATGATCTTTAATCAACATACATATTAAGTAAATTAGCTTGTAGGTACACCAGGTAAGTATTTACTACTACAAATGTAATAAATACTTACTTACTTTACAGTAATAAATACTTAAGTGGTGTACCACCTACAAGCTAATTTACTTATTTGATGGCACCATGCAAATGTACAAGAATATTATTAGATACATATTATATTAAAATGGCCTTTTCATTATGTTTTAACAAGGTTTGCTAATGATGGAAATTATATGCTTATGGAACTGATAGAGGTTTGGCACATAGGTAAGAGCAAAAGATATGGATGTATCATTCATGTCTTGACGTACTTATTAATAACAGTGTCAATACGCACATGCATACCACCAATTTTGACATATCATTCAAAGAAATTTCAGCTGTATAGTTATCAGGTAATCACACATAGTCTAGGTAGAATTAGTCTTAAATTTATGTATTTCTGGCATTAATGTGTTTCTACTTACATTATATTCAATTCCTCAACAGCTTCTTAAGATGGAGTAACAAGCATAAAATGAAAACAAAATAGTTTCAGGAATGTTTTACCCACCAAAAACTACCAATGGCAATGAGACATGAATCACACATATAATAAAACAAGTTGAGAATAAAACAACTACTCATTAACCTGTGTAGCTATAAAAGTTTCAACTTACTTATTAAGCCATCATAAGTCAGACAAGTCAAATCTCGAAGAGTTACGGCATTTTCCTGAACAATTTGAAGTGTCTTGACGTATTTTTGACCCATAAGGCTTTCAAATAAACATATTTGGAATATGCTACATAAATATACTCAATTTACAGTCGAAAAGTGCTATTTCAACCCGCCATTTTATTTCGTCCCCAGGGCCTAGCTCCGATGCTGACATGACATCATAGTTGATGTCTTCTCGCTCTTCTCGCCTACTAGTGAGAGAATAATTGTTAGATTGTTTAGTAAGACTGATTCCTACGGCGCCTCAAAATGTTACTGAATGCTTTTAAATAATTAATACCATCAAACACTTACAAACCTCATGAAACAAATGCAATTAAAATTACCACAGATACCCAGTTTTTCTGTAAAATTTTAATCATGTATCTCGTTTTTTGGTTTATAAATTCCGAGTCAAAATGACTAAGAAAACGCATCCCAGACCACGAGATTCAAAAGTTATACCACTACTCCTTTAAAAAGGTTTTTAAAAATATTCCATCTTTAAATTCTAAATTTTACGAGGGGCAATTTGCCACGAGCCCCGGCAGAGGCCTTTCCTATTTTTGAACTGAACATAATATACTGATTTAGGTATTGCAATGATGCTATATTTTTATATTGCGAAAATCTTGCCCTAAAGGCTAAAAGGAAATAGCATTTTCTCTAGAGGTTTGTTTCCCCTAAAAAACTCGGTGCGAACGACACCCAAGCTTGACACAGGACTGTGTTTTTTGCTGGGCCAAAACCTTTTTCCGGCAAAAACAGTTTGTTTTGGTTTGCAACTATATGATAACAAAAAATTACAGGACTGACTAATTTTGTATGCGACAAACTGAAATATATATCATTATCGTTTTCTTAAATTTAGGCTACTTTACCATGCATGCATAGACCATAATTGTATACTTTTCTGTACAGATAAAAAGATTTCAGTTTCCACCTTTTAACTTACCATGTTTTAAATAAGAGACACAGTCATCTCAGCTAGTATATTGTAAACTTTATTAAAATCGGACCTCTCACATTGTGCATTTCTATACCGCCTATACGTCATTACATATTAACTTTAAATGAAATTTTATATACTAGCTGATTGTTGTCAAACCCAACGTTATTAGGTTTGCATCAATCGTTTTTATAATACTGTGTCTGTGCAGTACTGGATATTTCTTAATTATACATACTTGTTCAATTACCGGTACTTTTCCGATGTCGATGGCGTTCTGTTTAACGCCGTGTTCAAAAGCCTGGTGTTTGCTAAATCATTTACAATATTTGATTTTGCTGTCAAACCAAACTAAAAGTAAACGCGAACTCAAAACTAATTGTTGGTCACCCGTCACCTGCATTGTAAAGATCATGACGTGTTGTAATCGAATTCGCAGTTCTGTAAAAAGGTTGAATTTTATAATGTGGTTTTCTTTAGTAGCTAGAACAATGAGAAAATATAAAGTGACAAGTTAACCAAGCTAACTACACTTGTTGTATCTAAGCCTATCGTGTTCACATACGAGCAAAGTCATTACTGACAATATTCCGTGAGATTATTTTAAGCACAGTAATATTTTAGCAGTGAATTCTGTGACTGTGCGTAAACTAAATATCATTAAATGGCATATTGTACATGCAATAAACTAAAATGCGTGTAAAAACGTGCTGTGTACATGGATCTATGTTCGCGATCGGATAATTAAACTATATATTCCGACAACATATGCACGGGACTGAGATAAGTGCCCAAGATGTCACCCATCATGATCTAGCTTTTAATTATTGCTTCTATCAAAATGAGCTACCTAAAACTACAACTGATAATAGTTTATCTGTTGAGAATAAATAATAGATTATTTAAGCCATTATGTCGTTTTACATGGACAGATGTATCATACTATATAAAGCCAAGTATTTAAAGTTCTTTATTCGCGCCATGCTTGTAGACATGCATGCAAGCATACATATTTGTGTATATATACTTCGTGCTTTAAATAGAACTGTAGGAGAGTGTATACTACTTGCTAAATATGCAATCCCTCTTTTAATTGGGTTATTACAACAAGACTTCATCACAAGACTAAATCACATACAGCTTGGATTTTCAAGCAGTTTCATAAACGTTGGATATTGTTTAGCACCAGCGATAAATTCAGCTTCGTTTATATTTCCGTCCTTGTTGGCGTCAAGTAAAGAGAATATTTTATGTGCCATTCGTTCAGGAGTACTTTCATCTCTTGCTAACTTTACTTTCGTTCTTCCAGCGACTTTAAAGACAGCACGTACAATTTCCAACATTTCTTCTCTGTTTATTGTCCCACTGCTGTCTATGTCATACATAGAGAATGCCCATTTTAACTTCTCTTCCTGGGAACCACGAGATATAATTGACAAACTGCACAAAAACTCGCGAAAATCTATAGTTCCGTCGTTGTTTTTATCGAATGTTCGAAAACAATGTCTGGCAAATTTCTTGGCGTCCCCTTCAGGAAAATAACTGCAATACAACTCCTCAAATTTGCTACGCGACATTTTACCGCTTGGACAATCCTTCTTAAATATATCATGCCATTTCTGAATTTCCTCATCGGAAAACTGTGTCTTTGATCGGAGTCTTTCAAGATGTTCATCTGATAAGGTGCTATGTTTCTTTCCCATAGTTTGTGATTAGTTAGGAAATAAGAGGATGAAATACTTTCTTCTACACTGTAATTACTGCCAAGTTTTGTAGCAATACCCCAACATCTGCTTTTAACTGTTGCTACGCCACACGGAGCTGACCAAAAATTTGCATTTTAATATTATACTTGGGTCATATTTTCCAAAACAATTCCCTGACTAGCTTATAGAAAACCAATGAAAATACAAAAAGCTTCACTTTGTGCATTATATTTTGTACCGCCCAAAATTGTGAATTATTAATAACATCAATTTAAACTTCATTTGAATTGCGAACTAAACGTCAGATGTTCAGTTAAGAAGAATTATTCTTGATGACATGCAAATTTTGCAAGCCTTTTTATGTTTAGAAGAAATATTATCTTTTTAAATGTTCTTTGGAACCAGCTGTTTCTAAGCGTTCCAAGAGTGCTAACTATATTTCTAATTTCTTGATATTTGTTACTTGTGGGCAATCGGTACCTATAACTCATACAGCGTTGTGTAATCTCCCCTATCTTACCCAGCAACATGACGCTTGTTAACAACTAGGAATATAGCGTGAGTCTTCACAACACGATATCTGAGAGTAATTTATTAATCATTATGGCAAAACTTATGATCTACCCACACTTGACGAAACAAAGAAAGTGTGGAAATTGAGTACTGCCATTATACCCCGTATTTTCAAGACGCATGCATCATAAGCTGTCGGTCGGCTGAGTATACCAATGGTCGGCCGCGCGACATTCTACCGTAAATAAAATGACTCGGAATAGAATAACGCAAAGGCTTTAACCAAACAAAAGCTTCATTACTTATACATGAGTGACTGAAGCATAGCTAAAACTTGCAGTTATTAAAACAATTTCATTTTCCGAATGAGCGTTAATTATTTTGTACACATACATGCAGTTTTCTCGTAATTTGTGAAGCCCTGAGTTTGTAACATGTTTGTAAGTCGCTGGCGTTCAGCGGAGTAAAAATGAAGCAAGAATTGGTGTACACAAGTGAAAACTAAAAGAAAACCACGAAAATTTTCTTTTATCACAATCTATGATATTAAATTGACCCATGATCTCCCGCATGGTGAAAAATATGTAAGAGTACACGCCTTAATACATATGATAAATATAAGACTGCATATCTAAATTTCACAGAATATTACCGGAGACAATTCTCACATGGTATCGACTGTTTCAATCTTGAATATCT
The DNA here is from genome assembly GCF_004324835.1 of Dendronephthya gigantea. Lineage (NCBI taxonomy): Eukaryota > Metazoa > Cnidaria > Anthozoa > Malacalcyonacea > Nephtheidae > Dendronephthya > Dendronephthya gigantea. The sequence goes on along the minus strand of NW_021163342.1, from coordinate 55,419 downwards.
TTCCGCAGATATGGATCTATATCTAAACTCCATTAATATGAGACGTTGAGTCGCGGTTCTTCATGAACTTTTGTGTGGGTCCTTCACATGATAACAAAAATTATTCAGGATGTTCAGCTTTCGTGAATAGCTGCTAAAAACTGACACACTGCATGGTTTAAGTGTTAACTCAATGCTGTTGTATATATGCTGTACTCACTATATATGAATGAGTATTTGGCAAGACCAGGGAGACGTATTGCTAAAAACTTTCATTCTTTAACACGTTATTAAATATTAGAGAAAAATATTAGAAAGAATGTTCTTCAGCAAAACAGATGAAGATGATTTAGGGCAGATGATTGATCTCCAGATAAAACCTGCTACGGTATTTTTGGTTTTCATCAAATCATTAGTGACATTTATACGCACAATCGCATTATATTTATGCAAGAGACATACTAGCTGAACTCATTGCACTGAGTCAAAAACCGTATTTATATAGTTTAACAATAATTCGCTTTATATACTGTATTCTGCATGCCTGTTAATTTTAATGTATTACCTTTTTTTTTATTTTCAGACTTTCTTTTTTTAAGAGGTCGTTTGTTTCAGGGATATCTTAATTTCAGATAAATTATATTCGTGTTCATTCAAATGCAAAATGAATATAATTATCCACCTACATATTGTAAAAGATCCCGGAATATTTGAAAGTACAATATAGTCAGTATGCATATAGCCATTATAGGGTAAGAAATTTGTCTCATGTATGTACAGCATTGCCAATTAATGCACTGCCACTGGAGTAACACAGCTTTTTATTTTTTTTACTTAAGAGTTCCAGACTTTCTGATATTAAGTCAGTCGTTTCAAATACCCAGCGTGGTACTTTTTAAAGATGAATAAAAAATCTCAATATATTATTTGGTTAACTTTGCAGCATGGGCAAAATTAAATATTAATCGAAATTGGATTAACTCTACGTCGGCTTGTTTCATGTTTATCACAAGAGTTAATGAGATGGGAAAAAGATGGCTAACTGCAGTTGTTTTCGTGAAGCAAGGTTACGAAATGTGGGTATATGTGTAGATTTAAATGAGATAAAGCGGAGTTGATTGCATTACAAATCAAGAAATGTGCCAAAGTTGACGTCTGGTAAGATTTGTTTATATGTCATATGACTGAGATCTGCAAGTAAACTAGAACGATTACTTTGACATCATCTTAAAAAACAAATCAAAAGGCAAATCTCATGTTATATAGGTCACCTAGATCAGTAACAAGGGAGGAATTTCGTTTTAAACCAATCAGCAAATTTGTTTTCCTTTTTCAGTAGACAAAGCTTGGATTTTTAAACAATCAGTCATCTAAAATTGTAAAAATGTACCTTTTTACCAAAAGCCGGTTAGTGACAATTTATGCCTTCCGATTGCATTACTAAAAAGCAAAACAAAGTTGCTGATTAGTCCAAAACAGAATTCCTCCACGTTCATAACTTCATATAATCCCAAGGCATTGTAAAATTTACTCACGTGTTTTACAGATTGACTATGTACAATTTAAAAAAATACTATTTTGACAATACATATTTTATATTATATATATTTTCAAACCTCGTCTAAGTCGTCTAAGCTATTGTTTAACCCTTTTTCTCAGTACTTTGACTAATGTAAATTTATTTCACCCGCTTTTGAACATTTTAATGTGGTGATAGCGAGTTCAAAAAGATCGTCATTCAGCACGGACACAACATGCATGCAGTTTTCTTGATAGTAATAAAGTGTATACTATACAATTCAGGTAGCCAGAATTCAATGTAGATCGGGTTGGTTCTGAATTCAATGATCTATGCTTATATGACAACATTTTGAAAATACGCCGTGCCAGGAAATTAGTGCGTGCGACCCAAATGAAAAATCGGGGAATTTCTACTTAAGATCTCCCTCACCTCCCTAGCTAGCTTGTACCTATAGGCTCTAACAACGATTCTATATCTTTACTTGGAAAACAATGCCTGCCACCAAGAGCAAAATAATCAGTTTGGAAAGAAATAAAGATAAAAGCACGTGAGTGTACTCCAGAGTACCATATGATGCAAATTATTTAGCAGGCTGTCAGCCATTTTTTTTGCTGTCATTATAGTCATATAAGTTTTCAGTTTCAGTCTCCATATTCGTTCAACGAAGAATGTTAACATCGTTATGATTGTGCATTTCAACAACACCGACGCGGGACTAGACGTATATTGGCTTATCGCAACCCCTTGCCTTGGCTTAGTATATACACAAATTTGGTATATAAAGGTATACTTCGTGTGATACTAATTCGGTGGCTAAAGGCGGTACACTATGCACTTTTCTTGCAACTTGCAATGCAATTCTACTCTTGAAGCATCTAAAGTTGTCAAATACGAACATTTTTTTACGATCTGTGTGAGCATATGTTTCCTACATATTGCCCATTCATATGCCCACTTATATTTGCCCAAATCTTTTTGTAGAGCATAAATATAAACCACACTATTATAGTGCTGTCCTCGCAGTTTTGGCAATCAACCGTCCCTGTACATATTTTTAGCTGCCTGGATTTTCATTAACCAAAAGTACCCCAGGAAGCTGCCCCCCCCCCCTAATTTCTGGATGCTTTCTACGCCACTATTTCCCTCAAAATTATAATTGCATTGCAATTTGCAAAGAAAAGTGCATAGTGCAATAGCGACTTTATTCGCAGCTGTTTTTTAAACCCTGGCTTATATAGTTCTGTTTGCAATATTCCAACATACTGGCGCCAAACCTGCCTGCCCATATATTCCTATATATATTAGGGGATTCCTAGTATAAAACGAGGCTAAAATATGGAACCACATTGTATTTTTTTATGTCATGCAAGCTGTTTTTCATCACAATTATCGTGTATAAACACAGGTATGTTATTTTTAAATCTTTTTTTATCAGAATCTTATAGTGCCCCCAATGTTTATTTATATACATATATAGTGCCTGGGCAACACAAAGGCATTAATACGAGGATGAGAAGATAAGAATATATATATTCGGCGTCAACGAATTTCGTGCTCAATAGGATCATAAAATCTCTTGTCTGCAATTAGACATGAATAATGAAAGCAAGTATAAACCCAGCAAGCATCACAATGTTTGCGTATGGACATTAATTCCAGAACAACTACAAAGAATCGATATTCAGCATTACCAACACAAAATCCTAGTTAAAGACCTATTAACAGCTGTTGCCAAGACACTTGGTGTATTCAAGGAAAATATCCAGTATTTTGCAATATTTGAAGGATCATTACTAAATCCATCAGCGAAGCTTAATGAAAGCGATATTTTAGATTTACCCTGCAATCGCATTCCATTCAGAAGTGGTCATTTGATATTGAAAAAGAGAAAAGAGCGTTAAAAACATATATGGTGGCATTGCACTACCTCAACTTTGTTTAACAAAAAGAGAATACATAAAAATACAGCTTCATCTTAAAGGACCAACTCTTATAACAAGTATGTTCAAGAGCTTAATTGCTGTGAACGATGATCATTTATGTTTCAAGTTTGCAGATATTCCTTGTCTTTCAGCTAATTAAATCTAACTATACTTCGATAATCTTTATCGGAAGAGATAAGTATTTTAAACAAGAATGATTAATTCTTTAATCATTTCGAATTCGACAAGGTAACGCTGTGTGGGTCATTCCCTGGGTAAAACTTCATATGGTTATACTTCAAGGGAAAATATGGTTGAATTTGAAGTTCATGTGAAATCCTATACTTAATAAAATGGTTGAGAATAAGCACATCTCAAGCTGATTACCTCAGGAAAGTTACGTCACAAATCTAGAAGATAATCAACGAACGACTTCAGACACGAGTAAGAAAATCTTACAAGAAAAGTTAAAAATTACCAGATTTCAAAGCCTTGATGTAATTACACAAGCTTTGACAAAATTTGAGCGGAGACCAGAAAAAGATTGTTCTTGTATTATCGGCGTACAACAAGTCACCAGGAATATTTTTCACAAAAATCTTTTTTGAAATATTTTTCGCATGCCCTAATGAAGACCCGTTTGTACCGTTGACAGAAGGAAATCGATGACAAAAAGAAATGCAACGTCACATTTTGTGCGCTGGTAAAATGGGATCATATAATACACATACTTTTATACAGCACATGATTATAGACATATAATATCATTCAATTACGTAAACTTTAAGTTGCAGAATCAATTCCTAAAGAGCATTTCTTAAACGTTACAAATAGTCAAATACATTAATTTATACCTTATTTTTGCTGTATTGTGCAGTGATAAATTTAATTTTATAAATTGGCATGGTACATGATAGCCCGTTTACATTCAATTTATTGACACACCACAGCTAAAATTGCTAAACCTAATTTTATCTGTGCCCAAGCTAACAAACCAAAGGCTGAGTAAGGATTAAAGTTAAACTATACCCTTTTTAACCGAGCCGTGCCATTAATAAACATGCATTATGGGCATGATAGATTCCGACCAAGCACTTATACCTTAAGATTAATAATTTCCTAATATTGAAAACAAAGCTGATAACAGTGTCCCTGTTTCATTTTCCTTGCTTTCTTTCTGCCATTTTCTACTTTAAACTAAAAACAATTCTACCAATGGTCCGAGTGGTGCGCTATTTTTCCCACCCCTATATCGCAAATGTGAGGTGTTGGTGCAATATTAAGTATATTTTATAGGAAAAAGCATGAAGGAAAGAAAAAGTCAGGTTATTAAAGCCCCCTACAGCCTTTAATTTTTTTGCAAGCTTGAAAGTCTTTAAATTTGCTGTTTAGAGAAAGTAACAATAACTTGCAAGTAGTTTTATATTTCTATCGTCGTCGAGCAGTTGGAGTTTTCTTAGCTACAGTTTTAACAGGTTTCTTCTTTGATCCCGAGGAAAACCAGTTCGTGAGCATATCGGAGAACTCGGGCATTTCTTGGGATTGGTTAAACATATTCATAGAATTCATTTCCTGGAGGTATGAAAAGAAGGTAAAATTACCCACAGAAAAAACAGAGTTTCAAATCTTAGGAAGTTTTTTAAATAAAGAAGATAGGAACAAATGATTTGTAGTCCAGATGACTTCTTAACAGCATTTTTATTTGCTTGTCAAAAAGAAAGATAGCCGGTAAAAAAGAATAAAAGCTGCCTACCAGGTGCACAACGCAATCTTGATCGGTCGACTGAGGTGAGGTACTGTATGTTCTCATTGAAGGTATTCAGCATTGCGTATTACATCAAATTAAATAAATGAGTAAGAGTATTACCTTTTGTGTTTCTGGATCCATTTGTCCCATCATTTTAGGTAACACAAGCAGCAAAAGCAATGGAAGAACCATCATTAAAACCTTCAGAATGGTATACAATTTAGCTAATATCCTAGTACAGCATGGGCAAATACATGAGCTGTGGTCCCCCCCGTCGAGGGCATATATGATATAGAAATATTCTGAGCCCCCCACCCCCCCCTGAGACAAGAACATCACAAGTCTTACTCATAATACAGGGTCTTTGAAAAAAAATCCTTACAATGCTCGGGCATGTTGAAGTTCATACTGTACATGAAACAAAGAAAGGATTTTTATTAAGCACTAGGATAAACCAGATAATTTTAAAAGGAATTTATGCATCAAAATATATAAAGGATAATGAGACAGGCATGCCCTAGTTGTATGTAAACCAGGCTCAAAATTATCAAAATTCAACAACTTCTCAAAATTACAAGTGGGAACAAATGATCTGTGGTCCCAGAAGAGAATTTGCCCTAGGAGGTTTCATTCTAAGGCAGTGGCGTCGCCAGGTTGTTCAGACTCGGGGGTACGAGGCAAATGCCAAAAGCACGAGACCTCTAGGGGGGGTTTAAATGTTATAAACAAACAGTTTTCACAAGGGCAACTTTCTGTTGTTAGCTAATCAAAATGTGTCAACAAGACTATCCAACTCATTCTTATCTAGTCTTTTCCTATGCTAATAGGTTATTCAAATGTTATTCTTAATGTGATCAAAAGTAATATTGATTAAAAAATTTCTTTATTTACAAGGCTGTTGGAAATTAGAATCATTGTACCCCCCCCCCTTTTCTCTTCAAATATAGAAATCTCAAAAGTGGTCTTTAGAATAACTGGGGGGGGGGGGAAGATATGCATAGCAGATAAAACATTCCAGCTTAAAAGTGCAAAAAAAGGAAAATAATTGAGTTTTGGTTTATGCTTGAAGTCTTATGTTTATTGTTGTGCTTATGTTGGTGCTTATGTTGCTCATTGTTTTACCTTTTGGTCCTACCTTATGCCCTTGCTAAATTATGTGACAACCAGGCATACAATTGAAAAATGTGTTCTTACCATAGGATTGAAAAGAAAATCCTTAATTTTCCATGCTTCACGTTTTTCAAAAAATTTGGCAGGTTCTTTGGTTTTGAATTTCAGAGGGTATGGTTGTGTAACAACAGCTGAATTTTGAAGAAAGTTTACTTTCCTTGCTCTTATCTTGCCACGCTTAGCATTAATATCCACACGCATAGGTTCAAATAAATGATTGGGAGAAGCCACTTCAACAATATATGATCCAGATGGAACATCATTTATAATAAATGAGCCATCGCCTTTAAGAAACCCCACATATTCTCCACCATTCACAAGGACTCGAGTTTCACTTGTCCATTCTAAAGCATGACAAAATCATTCTGAGCTACTCTATATCAATTAATCTTTTTAATGAACCCCAAAACCTACTGGCGTGGCAGGTGAGCAAATGACAAACCATTAACTATTGTATTTTGCACCTCCAAAGTTATAGATTTCGAAAAACGTCGAAAAGCCAATCTATTAAAGCTAAGTACTACTAGATTAACTATGCAAACAATAAGGACATTGATAAAAAATCTATAAAAACGTCTGCACTATAAAACATTCACTTGGTTAGAATTTAATATTAAAATTTATCATGTATATTGAAATATGATTCATGTATATAAACTATTTTATTCAAAATACCTGGTAGTTTATCGCCCTGGATTACCACCTTCCCTTCAATAAAATGTCTTGCATTTGATTCCTCTATTTCGTCTTCGCCAAGACAATATTTGATGTAGATATTTAGGAAAATAAATATAATACTATACGTCTTCATTTTATCTTTTTATATTAACCTTCGTTTCACCGTGATGAACTTCATGTAAAGCCGAATGAAATGCTACGCGTCAAAAATGTGATGCCAATCATGCCATTGGCATAGAGCATTAATGATTATTGGCATAGAGTCTGTTCTTCCTGCGAATAGTATAAAAATTATTGAAATTCCAATTCACAATTGTCTGAGAAACGAACGTTTTAGCATGGAAATATCAGAAATAAATTAAATTACGTAACGAATGGCGAATGTATTCCTAAGAAATGACCCCACCCATTATATTCATGTTCAAAGTGACGCGCTTTCCATAACTGCGACGCAAAAGGAAAAACCGAGCCAATTTCTCAAGTAAAAATTTACACTAAAGATTCTTCATCATTTAGAAAGGTTAAATAATTTCTGTGTGTGTGATCTATAGTGCGGATGTTGTAACAGCAATACGTTCCAGGCGGTAAGTTCTGAATAGGTTTTAGCTCTAGTTTGGTAATGTTGCCTAAAACCAAACATTTACCTGCTTAATATCCCTTGTGCATTTCCAAGAAACTGTAGGGAGCCAAATTGCAGACAATTTTAAGCCTGAAGCTTTTTAAGATGATGACTGAAAGTAATCGATCCCAGAATATTTCTTACAAATTCCCATTTTTTTTAAAATCATTCCTATGTCTCTATGTCTAAGGGGCTGTTTACATGAGCCCGGTTACCCGAGATTCAACGAAGCGTGAGAGGACTTTGAGGTATTGAAATAAGTCTTTATGACACCAAACAAGCACATGCTATTGTTGTGGTGATTATATAACTGCCAGGATCATGTTATCTGCTTATTTCAATACCTCAAAATCATCTCACGCTTCGTTGAATCTCGGGTAACCGGGCTCATGTAAACAGCCCCTAAATAGTCTAAAAGTCCTTTTTCACTATTAATTTTCTATGTTCGAATTGTTTGCAGAAATTTCACAAACGTACATGTCCATCACGCATACGCATAAAAATCCTCGTTACCAATTTAATAGTCATTGGCCCAATTATTGCTGAATTAATATATACCATCAGACACTACAACGGTATTACGGCAACCACTGTCAGGCTGTAATTTAGTGCGCGTTTTACTTTGCTATTATCTATATTAACACCAATAATATCAATAACAAAAAACTTCAAACAACCCCTTTTTTATGTTATCTGTAGTATACCCTGAAATGAATTAAATATCAATTGTGCATATTGTGTAACAACGGATAAGTTTAAATACATCGTACGAATACAATGAACTACAGAGACGGTGAAAAAAATTCATGAAATGAAAACTGCAATTTTGAAGGGAAATATAAGAAAAAGAAGTGAAAGTTTATTACCAGAATTTTTGCATTCTGGACGATCATCGATATCTAAAGCCTTACTCTTAGTTTCATTGTTACCTTTTACATTTACGTTGGAAGTTTCATGTGGTACACCACATTTTTTTGGGCCACATGAGAACGTACAGTTACCTCCAGGGCACTCCATGCTACAAGTATCAACACCAGATGCACAGGTCATGTTACAGTTGCCACCACCACAGTATTGTTGACATTTTTTCACGTCCTGTCCACATGTCATTACACATCCACTGCCATAACATTTTTGTATACATGAACCGTCGACGCTATTACAATATAATATTGTGTTTGAAGCATGAGAAATCTGCTCCTCGCAGCGAGAAGATGTACATACCAGTTCGGATTTTTCCACGAATGTCTCCTGCCTGCAATTTTTGCCATGGCAAGATAGTAAACCACAATAAGAACTATTCTTACAATTTTGTTGACAAGATTCTGATTCACATATGAGTTTTGTGCAGTTTGCTTTGTCATGGCAGGTCTGAAGACAGCTTTCATTACTATGGCAATTTGCTGAACAGCCATTTCCGTGACAGTTTTGCAGACATACATCGGACTTTAGGCATTTCAATGAGCAATCTGACTCCACGCAGGTTTGAATGCATTCTTTAATGTTATAGCAACGCTGGTTACGGCAGACACACACAATTGTTGACAATTTATTGCAGCATCACATGTAATATGATTACAATATCCAGTTAAACATTTTTGGTTGCACTCCGATGAATAACAATTCATAGTTTTACATCCACCACATTCCTGATTGCATCTGTGCATCGTTTTGTCACATGTTAAATGTGAACATTGTTTCTGGAAACATGATTGTTCACAGAAATTTAATAAGGACCCATTACAATCCCACTTTGTACATCCATGTTTCAAACAAGCTTCCTGACAAGTGCTGTTTGAACCACTACATGCCACTAGTACTGCGGTAGTCGATGCAGGTAGACAAATTAGCACCGTTAGCAAGAAAAGAAGCGAATGCATGAATCCTAAAAAGGTTAAAAATTACAATTACATGGTTTTACTATGTGAAAACATAATTAGTATCTACTTTGGTAAAATCATAAGAGTTTTTCCCGGTTGATAAAAACAGGACTGAACAAATGAAGTGCGCAGGGTGGAACTGTGGGATCAAGTAATTTAAGCGTTTGGACGCGGATACAAATTTTAACGGAGAAATAATTTTGCGTTTTCAAATTCTTCCAGCATCGTGTGCGGCTGTGCGCTATAATAAAAAAAAAAGAAAAAAATGCCAAGATCTTCTATGAAGCTGATCAGACCTGATGTATTCAATTGATCGGTGATTGTTGACTGTGCGCACATACTTCAATAGAAATATTCAATCACGCCAGCCTCCTTGACATGTTCACGACCATATTCAAGACAGTCACGACTAAATGTAAACCAGGCATCAGTATCGCGGTTGGGAAAGTATTACGTCACCCGAGACCTCACCAAAAAACTTAAATTTGTTGGTAGATTTAGTTACTTTTGTAAGACAAATTATTGCTGTGGAATATTTTACAATATAATGAGCATGAATGATGAATGTTTTAAGTACGACACGACTATGCGTCAACGCTTGAAGTAGCATCTTACACGGCAGTTGAAGTAACCCGTGGGAACATATCTTGTTGCGAGCTTGTGAAAAAATTGTAAGAACTTGTTTGCAGACTTGTTACAACTTGTGCGTTTTTGGGTGTGCAGTTATTATAGCATAGTATATTGGAGTGTAGAGCTACATATATACTGTAACACAACTTATTCTCTTGCTGGCTGGAAGACGGGCATAAATACAGTCGAGATAACGCTAATCTGTCTTTTTATGTAGTTTATACAAAAAATGTTTTACACTTGACCTTGTGAATTTTTTGTGGCTGAATGAATAAGTAACAACTACTAATTGTTTACTGTCCGCATTTATGGACACAATAGTGAATAGAGACTATTAACTCGTTCAGCAATAATGTAAGAAAGCAATAGATTATATTTGATGTATTTAGGAAAGACTAAGCAGTAAATTCAGCTTTGCTTTTGCCGTTATATGTGTTTCATGTTTGCCGTATAAAATTTAATGCTTGAACGGCTGTGGGTGTATGCAGTCGCTTAAACATGAAGTTTTATACGGGGAACATGAAACACATACAGGAAAGCTGACATTTCTTACATTCGTTTCGTTTGAAAATATTCTCATGCGACGGACCGTGACGAGCACGAAAAGATTGGACGTAATGAAGAATCGCCTCAATAGTCAGATTAGATCTAGAAGGGGGGTTAAGTAAACTTTAAGGATTACATTTTTAGATCATAATCATGATGAAAACAGTTGACATCTTGTGAGTTGTGATGTGAGAAGATTAGAAAGAATACTATTCGTGAAAAGCCAATAAAACTTAGGAAGCAGAAAGAGAAGGGGCTATAGTCTATATAAGAGGCCAACACGTGGAAGTGGAAGAATATGAAAACGACGGCTTTGCCGCCGGATAAATTCGAAAACGATGACGTCACGTATCAAATCGTTTCCATATTAATGCTTCTTTGAAGTCTGGTGTCTTATGCTCGATTTTATATTGCTATATTAGCCTCAAATACGTTTTATTTAGGTTATTTTCATGGTGAGTAAAATCGTCGCCAATTCTTTTAGCATTTGCGGAAGTATTTTACGAGAAACATGTCGGAGTATGGTTATACACAATTTCTTATACCCGACATTAATAGATACTCAACCACAATATTTATGCGTTCGGGCTTGTCGTCTGTCCAAACAAAGTCCTCATTCTTGTTTTTTACTTTGGATTTGGTAGATTTTTTCTTTGAATTCGACATCCAACCTGTGACACGCGGGTGGAAAACATGTGTATTGCATGGTGTATTGCAGGATCAAATAACTTTATCGTTTTTGTGTTTACGTGTGGACGCGGATAAATATTTTAACGGATAAACGTTTTCAAATTCTTCCGGCATCGTGTAGTACCTGCTCAAGCATGAGATGATAACAACATACGCAACAATATAATTATAGAAGCGTATCAAATTACACAAATGATACAAACAATAAATGTCCAAACAATCCCAAAATCCAAAATATTCATTGAAATACTTACGTTGAAATATTCCCAAATGATTCAATCAAGATAAAACCTGTTAGGGTACGTGCTTTTGTACTAGTTTGGCCGGATTAGCAATACGTATTAGTTGTGTAGCAACCAAATGCAAGTTAACAAATGCATGTTGAACTATCGATAAATTATGCAATTGCTATCAGATTAGGCTATAATAATATTTCAGGACTTATTATGTTCGATTGGACACACTTTAAAGACAGCACAAACTACCATTACGAATTTTAAATAGAAGTTGTACTTACCTTTCTTAGACTTCTCACCAAAATGTAACACCGTTGACCTCGACCTACTAGAAGCAGCCCGGATAATGCGGGTAACGAATACTATCTATGTCATATGTATCTTCGATGAAAATAATTTAACAGCACTTCCACTTTCAAATTCCTTGTTTCCTGTTGGATAAAAATATGTTATTTACCAGATTGGAGGTCCGTATAGGGAAATATTTCCCGAGGGACGATTTTGAGACCGAGGGTAATATTTCCCTATACAGACCGACTAACTGGTAAATAATATATTTTTTTTTTCTTGCGGTCTGAATTCATGTTTTAGCGTTGGCTCTGTGCTTTTAAATCTCGCCTGGTCCGTACGGCCTAATACGGACCGCTCGCGTAGCCAATCAGATTGCAGGAAAATATGAATTCGGACCGCAGGAAAAATATATATATATTTATATATATATATTACAAATAAATGTCCTTGCGCATGTCAGATTAGGCATGTTGTCCCCACTGACCTATATTATATTGACTGAGCGCTCGAGGCCGAGTATCCACCGAGTATCTTGGGCAAATGCTAGTGAGTATCTTGTGCAAATTTTTGAGATTGGAATTCAAAAGAAAGATATATTTTACTCACTTCGAAATCCGAATTACGAGCCAGTTATTTTCGGTCTGCAAGTTTACGCATGAGAGCAACGATTTATATGACGTGATGACGTGAGCAACGGGGACCCAATATGCTCCTGATTAAATAGGCCGCGCGCTCAGTCCATCTAGTATAGCTCAGTGGTTGTCCCCAACTTCCTACGGTGTCGTGTTTCTAGAGATCAAGCTATAAACCATCCAATCTATAAACATTTTGCTAAATAAATTGAATAAACAATTTGGAATTTAAATAACAGAGTACAGCAATGAAATGTCAATGGGAATTTTCTATAATTACACGGAATCAACTACTCCAGCCATGTATGCGGATGATACCGAAATCTTCTTACGATGAAAATGAACTTGTTATAAGGGAGTACAGCAATGAAATGTCAATGGGAATTTTCTATAATTACACGAAATCAACTACCCCAGCCATGTATGCGGATGATACCGAAATCTTCTTACGATGAAAATGAACTTGTTATAAGGTTAAATGGTTAAATTTGGATCTTACCCATGTATCTACTGGCTCAAAAAAAAGATGCATCGGTCTAAGCCCTAGGTGGTCGTTGGCTGTTCATATAAGACGGGCCAGACGGGTTAGCTCGACAGTGCTGGGATTTCGTTTCACATATTATTTCACTGTATTTGTAAAATTGCATTGATATGGAATACACTGGGCAAGCCCGGCTCTGGCGAGATCCCGCCTGAACGAAGCGAGATCTCGCGTAGCAGGCTCTGAGGCTCATATAAGAGGTATTAATATATTCATGATGTGCAAGGCTGTTTATTTCGGGCCCCCGAAGACGGCCACGCCTCGGTTAACACCAGAATCACTAACAGCCTAGTCTGCCCCTTGTGACAGCCAGGGGCGTAGGAAGCATATTTAAGTTGGGGGGGGGGCATTAACGTCTAGAGCACTTGCCTGATGAAAGAGCATTTAACATTGGCACGTATTATTGTTGAAAAAAGTTCAATTATATTATTATATTGTTGCGTTGGCATAGACGTTTCCACAAAGAAAAAGGGCACTTTACCTCAGCAAAAGGGCACTTTTTCTGTTATTTTTAAAGTTGGGGGGGCCTTGGCCCCCTTGCCCCCCCCCCGGTTCCTACTCCCCTGGTGACAGCTGCACCTTCTTAATATACAAATGCTAAAACGCTAAAAGCGAACAATATATGGGAACAGATATGAACTTTCAACGCAAAGCCAATGTTTAAATAAAGAAATCCTCTCATATAAACACAGGACATGTTTATCCAGTTTACCGGGGTGTCTCGCTGACAAGTGTAAATCTATTAATGTCAAAGTTGTATTGTCATAAAGGCAAAGTAACTAAAGTAAATAACTTCTATTTCAAAGTAAAAATACAAAAACGATAATATGTGACGACTTACATTTCAAGAAAATCCACTTCGCTTACGATATTTTAAAACAACATGGCGAATTAGGACGATAACACGATGTATTGTTCGTGACAGGTTCAATAATTAGTTTTCGGTTTTCTTTTCATTTTAGTGGCTATTTATTCTTCCTTCTTATCTGTTTTACCTGTGGACTTGAGTTAATGTTCTCTGCAAGTGACGTCTCATATGAAGTGACGACGTATCAACAAGATGTCACGTGTGAATATTAAAGTGTTTCGCTAGTTCATTTAAATCGTCTTGGTCTTTTTCCGACATGATGATCTAAAAATTTATACGAAAACAAACAATAAAAGTCTAATCATAACGACAGTCATAAGGACTTTCCTCGTTTGCAAGATTTCTCGACAAGGAGCATTGTTAAAAAACCACACGGCAAAATCTCTAATATCGACATACGTTATGTACTTCACTCATCACAACCACCAACTCGCAAGCTAGTTGCAAGTGTTTTCATCCAATCAAAATGCTTTTTTGTTGATTTCAAATTGGATGCACCGAGTAGATATGAGTCTCAAAATGGATACATACATAATAATTATATAAGTTCGTTGAATAAATAAATGAATGAAAGAATGAATGAATGAATGGGTGTCTGAGGGGCAACCACAGCAGAAAAGTCAGATTGAGCTCGACAAGGAGCTCTTATTATGGCGTGCTGGGTATATTACACTTCCTTTGCTTTATTTGAAGACGTATTAGCATCGTAGAATTACTGGATAATAATTAGTCTAGTAAAGTTGTTTCATTACTTGTACTGCAATTGATTTGTTAAAAAAACTCCGATTTTTTTTATCATCAACAAATAATCGTGTGATGTTGCTCGTACAATTAATAATACTCGTCATATCCTGGCGGCTCGTACAATTTTGGCAAAATTTTGAAACAACGCTCCTACTATTAATCCCAAATTGTGCTCGCCATCGCATGATTAGCTATGGAAGGTTTTTTGGGAGAACGAAGTCGAAAAATAAAAAAAACACATCATTTTTACATTTGACCATGTAGGAATGTTGTCAATCTCGTTCCCAGAGTACGCCCGTTTGCGGGTTAAGCCTAGCCGCCTTTTGCGATCGCGGAGCAGATCAAGCTCTAACTACTAACTAAGCTACGGAAGAAAGTTGCGCGTGGGAGAAGCCGTATTTTTGTATTTCAGTAAAGGTGGAAGTTTCATTTTTCGCAACGTTCCCTGTAAAATCCTAAAAAATATCGTATGTCTCTGCCCTCGCTGTTTCAAAATCAGTAGGGGAATGTAGCGAGCTCGTACAAATTGTGTATCTTGTTAGATGTCCACGAACTGAAATGGATACCTTACCTTTCTTGCAATGTTCATTCTTTCGAAAATATTCCAAAGAACAATACCAACGACTCTTTTCTTTTGCATATAAAACACAACTCCCTTGCCATATTCTTCATTATTTTCTACATCACTGATTTCATTAGACTCAATACCTTCCGCGATTTCAACAATTTCCTCTTTTGATTCGAACACCTGCAAAATTATATTGCAAAATTATTGTTCTTCTGATAATATTCAACAGACCAGATAAAGCAGTTAACCTAAATAACCTGCTCTTGTGTGCTTGATCGAATATTTTCACCAGTAGCTTCCACAGCGGCCTTTGGTGTGTCACGTGATGTAGCTTTAGCAAAAACTCCGATCGTGGGTAAACTTGAGTCAACTAAACCGATTGCTTCATAACCAATTCTTGGACCAAGATCACTCCTACAAGTTCCATATAACTTCAATATATAGTCTAATAATTGTTTTCGCCGAAAATAATTCAACATTCTTTTTAGCATATTCTTGGTAACATCAGATCGATATTAATTAAACTTTACGCCTCAGAAGGCCGGCCAAAAGAGCGCAGAATATAGTCCTATTACAGATCTATAGTCCTATTACTAACAACACATTTCTTACCAAAACATAGATTGATGCCAATACGACTGTTTTGCTCCAGTCATATTTTTCCCGGCAAGTTTACCGCTGACCACAGCATGATCATGATGCTCCACACGACGACGACCAAGATTGACATCATAAAAACAAGCAGAATCTCCAGCCTAAATTATTTTATATTCTTACCATCCTTAATGGTAACTAATCAACATTACACAGGGTAATAAATTATAAATACAAAAAAAAGAGTAAAACAGGTACGAAGAATTCTTCAATATACAAATGCAGTGAATGTGAAATAAAACTATTTCTGTACTGGAAAAACAAGTCTCGACGTTTACACCTTTTAATGCCCTAAGAATAAGAGCCCTTCTCGGCAAGATTAGTGTACGAGGAAAATCCTCAAGCTGACACGTTGAATAGTAAATTTCTTTTCTGTTTCAGGCAGTTGCCTGCTGATGTACTATTAGCGAGTTTAAGATGCACCAACATACGACGCGGACGTGACATGAAAACAGCTGCTAGTGTTAGAAAACCAGTATTAATTTGTTTCACATACGATCTGACTTTGTTTAACAAAAGGAGTCTATAATTTCCATCCCTGTTGCCTGTTAGGAAACTGTGAAAATTAGAGCAGTATTACTTCAGGTCCGCGTTGTAGATTTGGTGAATCTTAAACTCACTAAAATTTTAAATAACATACGGAGGTTGTAATTATTGCGTTTTTGACATTTATGAATTTTCATTCACTCTGATTTAAAATGGAAGTTGTAAGAATAAAATTACAACTAACCTATTCTAAAAAATTTCGAAATAATGGTCCAATGCAATTTGTTATTGGTAATATTATAATAGGTCGTTAGCCGAAACACTTATCTGACCTAGGAAGATTCAAACAGTAAGACATGATTTATTATATTTAAGTATATATGACTTACTGTTCCGTAGATTGTTAAACTTTACATTATGACTTACCACCCATATATCAGATCGAGCCTCGAGCTCGGAATTAACTCTGAAACCTCCCAACTCAGGGTCAACTTCAAGTCTTGCAGATTTTGATAGATCAACATTCGCTTCCAGTCCGACGGCGACAACAACATGATCCACTTCCAACTATACATTAAAATATAGCATATATAGACAAGCATTGCATATATACACAAGCATTGCATATATAGACAAGCATTGCATGTATAGACAAGCATAGCATATAGACAAGCATTGCATATAAAGACTATAGCATTGCATATATACACAAGCATTGCATATAGACAAGCATTGCATATAGACTAGCATTGCATATATAGACAAGCATTGCATATATACACAAGCATTACATATAGACTAGCATTGCATATATAGACAAGCATTGCATATATACACAAGCATTGGATATAGACAAGCATTGCATATATAGACAAGCATTGGATATATACACAAGCATTGGATATAGACAAGCATTGCATATATAGACAAGGATTGCGTATAGACTATAGCATTGCATATATAGACAAGCATTGGATATAGACAAGCATTGCATATATAGACAAGGATTGCGTATAGACTATAGCATTGCATATAGACTTGCATTGTGTATGGACAAATATACGTAAATACAATTCTCATGCAACTTTTCCTACCTTTTCCCCGGAATTCAGGAAGAGAGCAACTTTCTTATTTTCATATTTCACATTTTCAACATGACAACCAGTCATGACATTCACGCCCTCTACGAATAATGGCAATAAAGAGAGACATTGATGACTGATGAAATTGAATCACAGTTTTAAAATTGCACAAGTGCTAAAAGTATTAGGCCAGCCGTATTTAAAATACCTTTTTCGCAAATTTTGCCCGAATGAAAGAATTATATATTTGTCGTCATAAAATGAAAAAGTAGTTACTGTGTAACTGAGAAACTATGCCGCATCAGTAAGCGATAATAAAGGTGTACGTCTAGTTCACCACTGTATAATTTATGGTATAAGGAATTCTGCACTAGCTGTTGAATAAATACAAGGGGAGATACAATTATTAGTTTACTTGCATAACGGAAAAAATAATTCTATTCAGCCTACAGTGCTTTTGGCACCTAGAGTACATTCGGCTGTTACACTGAATACAAGAAACCAAATATTCAAAATACGGTAAATAATGGATCTGAATGGATTTTACGCAAAAAGGAAAACATTTCTAAGTTATTGTAAGGAATTGTAAACCTTTGTATTTACCTTTCACAACATTTTCTGTTGTCCACTTGCTCAAATACCCAGGTAAAACTCGCGCCATGTTACCTAAATTGCCCAAGTTTACATTAATTTATAATTTAAATCCAGAATATAGTTCATGCAGAAAGTTAAATGAAACGCACACGCTGACACCCCGAAAAATACGTATTCATACACAACTTTGTTTTACACATTCACAAACTGAGTGGTAAAAGATTGGTTCATGTATTGTCATTATCATGTTGAGGAAACGATGAAACCAACACACCTTCTTCAGGAAATATTTGTATGATTTCAATACCTGACTTGCGACCTGAAATACAATAGATAAGAGTTCTGAATTTGCTGTATACATGAAAGATAAAAACCCCCATAACATCATAATTCAATCAATCAAACCTCGGTTACGTTATAAGCTATATAGTCGCCTACATACTTATTATGCCTAGTTCCATAGAATTTCATTTTAAAATAAATTTGTATATAATTTGTAAAATCTTATTGAGATAAATTCAAAATTTGGAAATCCATTTACTTCGCACTGTGATTAATAATGATTGTAAATCGAGGTCTAAATTGGATCAAATCCTGAGCTACAGTGACCAAATTCTTGATTCCTAATTAGTCTCAGGAGCCTAAAACCCAGTTTACAACTATGTTGATTCGTGCTACTATTTCAGAAGCAGTTCTCATTTGTAATTACAATGTAATTTCTATTGCTAACTGTTGATTTTTAGGCAAGGCCAGTACCTCTGTGTCCTAGAGCACATGCCAGTTCACTCCCAAGAAATCCTCCACCAATCACAGCGATTGATTTCGCTTTATTTGTCACTTTATCCAGTGCTTGAAGATTCGCAATCTAAAGGGTACTTGCTTATTGTTAAAGTTGTTTTTGGCCGACATATTGCTTTAAGTTCAGCTCTTCTCAAAAATTTGCTATTTAAAATAACAGTTCCCTCCGGCTTCTTAGACCCAACACTTTTCACGGAACTATTAGTTAGATTGAACATCGTCTGTACTAGGGCATTGTTGTGAACTCTTGTGACTATATAAACTGAGTTGTTTGAACAGAGTACAGTTATATGTTAACGTATTCCTGAGAAGTATTGTTCGTGTTTGTGGTGCAAGTAAGTGGCGCTCACCACAGCATGATCAGTAATTTGTCTTTTCAACACTGTTATCTCACTATTAAATACATTTTAAAAAGCCAATGTTATCAGTGCAGTGGATGTGGTGGTATAACCACTACGAATTTCAAAAAGCACTTTACTAAATCTCAAGCTTGACTCTCAACTTTGAAGATGACTACTGCTATATAAGGCGGTCATCTCATAACGTCATTCAACACCACTGACAACGCTTCTCACAACTACACTAACGATCAACATTTTGTGAGTATGCAATTATTCATACGGTACAAAAAATATATATTCTTAGCTATTATATTTAATTCCATGCATCATACTTACTGATCTATATAGCGTAGTTCGTCTTTTCACATTAGGGTCAGCGTCTTCAAAAACCTTCAGATTCTTAGCTGTCCCACCTTCAAAATGTTATTATCAGCAATTTTTATGAAATATGCAATGAAAAGATGCTATAGCAGTTCACGATATATATCAATTTAGGAAGCTCTAAACTATCCACTATTTTCGCCAAGCAGTATGTGTAGGAAGCTTTCATTATTTTTTCCTGAGTGTATGTACATCTGAATCTAACAACTATTTATTGTACCAAAACAAAACATATGCTTTAAAATATCTTTCCTCACACAATAATATCACAGCTATTGTCAAAACCTGTTGCTAAAAGAAGTTTGTCATATCCTATTTCTTTTCCATTTTGTATCTTGATTTTGTGATTCCTGGGGTTAATCTCAATAACCTGCATCATAAAATTATTTCAGTTAATTATCAGTTTATTTTAATTAATGTCTTGAAAATGAACTTTATTCTCATGACGCAGTCAAATCGTCATGATATATCATATATTCATGGTGGATCTAAATTCATTTGACAGTAAAGAAACAGCCATTTATATAGGAATAAAGGAAATTTGTAAATAAATTCTGTGATTAAATATTTATTCTTTTTTATGCATAAAGAAAAAAGACACTGTAAACATGATAATGCTTTGATAAATTATGTACCAGTATTCTTTCAACTAGGTTAAAATAATTCAAACCTTAGTTCTTCTTAATAAAGCCACAGCTCCACCTTCTTTTTTCATTAGTTCACTTGGTTGACAATAATACTCATCATTTTCGTAAAACAGACTGAAAAAAATTGAGAAATAATATTCAATAATCTGCAATAAACATTGCGCACTACTTTAATCTCTATATCTCTTTCTTCTGGTTCTAAATATTTCTACAAAAACATGGAACAAATACACAATCAAATACACATGCCATACATTTTACAGAACCAAAAAAACATTTCCAGCAAATATAAAACAAAATTTTCCTTTGAGCAGGTCTGATTAAACAAAATAATTTAACCTTCTTTCCTTCCCACTCCAATTTTTATATCTCAATGTTTTAATAGCCTGAGGATCTTCACTATACCATAATTCTTTAGATAATGGGGGTCTCATATAGGGTGTGTATTTCTCTTCACCGATGATAAGAACCTGTTATGAATATATATAGACATTATGCCACCAAAGAAAATCTCACACATGTTAAACACATATTTGATTTGTGCAATCTCTGTGACAAGGTAAATGCATGACCTTGCATTTGACAAACCTTCACCAACAAAGAGCTATATAATTACTAACAATATGAAACGTCTACATTTGCTTTAAACTCATATTCTAATCTCTTGCATGCTTTTTCTGGTAGCACTTCATATTAAGTTCATTATGACTCCAGTCCTAAAAAGATTTTGTTTTACCTTGGCATCAGATTTCTCATTCTTAATAGCCCTATAAGCTGCAAATGATGCAGTACCAGCTCCAATTAATACAAACGGGACATGTTCAGGAATTTCTTCATCTGCAGGATGAGTGCCAACTAGGATATCTTACAAGCAGATTGTGTTAATGATGAATACTGAGTATTGTGAAACAGCAAACATCTTAGTTTACCTTCCTCTATCTGTTCTTCATCTTCAATATCGGCTAGGACAGTCTCTTGCTATATCAAACAAAAAATGAAGTGAAAACTGAAAAATTTGGCAATGTAGCCATTGAAAAAATGACAAATTTGCAAAAATACCATTTTTCATTGAAAGCAGTCAGGATCCCATCACCCTGCCCTATGTCACAGTAAAATAGGTGATCCGATTGGCTCATCTTTGACTTTGAATTTTGTTCACTTTAACCAGCCAATTAGATTGCCTGGCCTAGCTATTTGCTATGACATATGTCAGGATGATGGGATCCCACACCTTTTCACAAAATGAACAAAAAACATTTGTTTTTTGCAAATTTCGCAGGTTTGCAATAGCTTTTAAAACAAAAAAATTCTAGGCATGATTCCATTCAATCCCCTACATGTACCATTCATAAACAAAGGATATCACCCTTCGGTTCACTTGGTGATTAGTGAGACAAGATTTTTTTTCATTTCATTAAAAGTGATGCCATTAGCATTTGATTATAAGTTGAGATTACCCAATATATACCACATTGTAGACTGAGAAATACATATATAGATCACTCAGTGATATTGATTTGAAAATCAATTGAAAGTCAATTTGTTTTATTCAACAAAGATGGTAAGAAATAAAGCATATGTAATCAACACTGATCGAATAATAAAATGTAAGCTGGATGATTCATGTTCAATGTTGTGAATTCTCACCTTGTTGGCTAAACTTTGTTTTTTTAATTTTGGAATCTTTCCCAATCTTTCAAAATAGAATGCCTGTAAAGCAACAAAATACAAGTTTAAGTTCGTATTAATTACTGCCTGTAAAAACTTTCATATTCCTGCAGCACGCCAATGAACTCAAATAATATATAAACATACGTAAAAAAGAACTCCACCAAATAAACTTAATCCTGTGACCATGAGGGCATTGTCAGATGCAAATACTCCAGTACTACTCTTAGATCTCACATTTTGCACAAGGTTTGCCTGGTTTGGTAAAACATTTCTTTTTCCAGACAATATATAAATATTCTTTCCACGTACTCCATAGCAAATAGTTCTTGAAAGAGGTCGAAAAATACGAGAGAATATTTGAGAAGACATTTTGATTTTCAATTTTCTTTTACACGTGAGTACCTGCATTTTCCAAGCAGTACTTCATCTTATGGAGGTCATAGTTCAATGTCACCTAGGATCATAGAGTGCAATCTGGGGGATCGTCAATCCTGGGGAGATGGGGACTTTCCCAACTAGGTTTTTTAATTACCCTGCATATTTACTTCCAGTTAACAGGCTATCTACAGCATTTGCCGCTAGAAAACGATCATTTTTTCCATAAACATATTCACATTTGCTTTCGGTTTTTATCGATCATTGATTTTAACAAAAAACATTCAATCATCGTGCACATTATTGCATTATACGGCTTTATACTTGCCCCCAAAACAACAAGGACTCCGTTGCTGTAAACAAATATTTGATTAATTATATATCTTTCTCTGATGGAAAGTTTGAACGCTTCCCTACGTCTTTATAGTAAGGACATGCATGTGACAAGCTTTGGAAAGTACCGTGAAGGTTGTTTACATGACTGGATCTTGTTGCCCCAAAAGTACGTAAGCAAAACTCAAGCTCACAACTCTTGCAAATTTCAACCCATTTATTTCAAAACATCAGTGATAGAACAGGACCTTCGTGAACTATTTTACGGGAATATGTAGTATGAATGAATGAAGGAGGAAGTTAGCTCGTAGAATAGGCCGGTGCTTTTCCGCATTGAGAAAAGGAAATAAGGTTGTCGCAAACACCTGTTTTTCCGTAGGTATCCCCTACCTACTATACAAGAAGCAATAATCAATTCCCCGCTGTAGGAGAATTGCGGACTTTGCCGTACTAGTGGTATTCTTGTATCAATGCGAGTTCTTGTGCTCTAAATAGCGATGGCGGAAGCTATTTGCCAAATTAAATTCGCAATTATAAAAGGATCCAACATCAAATCACTCCTGATGAAGACAAGTCTGGAGTGTCGTATCGAAACGTTGGGTTGCGAATTTAATCTTTGTGTGTGGTTACTTTCATTATTTTAAACCAGAGAAGCGATAATAGCGATGAAATATGCATGCTAAAGTTTTAAAAATGATTTTTGTTTTTGAAAAAACACAATCATTAGAAATTGTTATAAATATATATTCATTAAAAAGAATATATTAATAAAACTATTTAAATTCAGTTTGGACTTACTTATATAAAAATTATAACATTTTTGGGTAGGGGGAGGAGAATCCGAGTTGTCAGAGAAGTGTCTCCTTTAAAGAACTTAGATCAGTATTTCCACTTCTATCAGGACGATTCCGCCAGTCCTTATGTGTTTGTAGAGGTTTCAGTCCCGGGCTTTGTGGTAATCCTTCTTTTAAAAAAGCAGATTGTTTATTGTTTAGTTTTAATCCTTGTAGTTCAGGTTCAACCAATTCAGCGTGATCAGTGTGAGTCATCATGTATCGCGTGTCTGCCCGCAGTAAATGTCGCGGTATACTAGGTGGTGGTGGTAAATATGGTTTTTGAAAAGATCTTTGAACTTTAGGATGTCTTGTTTCACGAAGTGATATGCTGTTTATCGTGTAATTGAGAGGTTTCAGCTGAGTCTTGTGTAGAGATCCAGGTGAATAGAAATTAGAAAAAGTAGCCTTCAAATAAAGAAATATAATTTGAGATTATATGCATGCATGCTGGTTTTCTTTTAACATTATTTGCAAACCAGTTTTAAAATTCTACCATAAATGAACCTACCGGTAAATCATCCTCCTTACTACCGACTTCATGCCTTATTTCATCACTATAAACAATTGAACAGACAAGACTTAACTCCGTGATAAGGGACGGTATGTTAGCTCCGACGCCCTCTCTAAATAAATAGTTCAGGTTATCTACATTCTATTACAATTCTATTCAATCAACATAAAGGCTAGTATTCGCTGCTTTTATCGATATAGTCTCGATCACAATTGATAAGGTTACAAACTGCGTCATTAGTAAAGTATTGGGCGAAATCAGGTGGGGATTCCATTTCTGATTGCGAGATATTTGGTAGAAATTCCAGTAATTGAGGAGCATACCTAGCCATATCTGGTGTAGGAAAGTCATATATGTTTTGTTCCTTTACTGACACCTAAAAACAGTTTAAATATGAACATATAAAATGAAACTAAAAAACGTATAGTTATGGCGTATCAACCGTACATCCTATCTTACAACCTTGAAGATCTAGGAGTCCACTATAATATCTGTCTAAAACACGATATACAAAAAAACAGATGGGATTACTGTAATCTTAATTGAAATGTAATACCAATGGTTGTTTCCGGCATCTACGAAAATGATGCACTGGTGCAGGCTGGACGCTATATATAACTTGCGATCATTAGCGCGCCCGAAAAATTTCGTCACAAACATTTACGTCATATTAAAAAGAACCTGGTTTGATCTTTTCTTCTTTTTTCTTCGTTCTTTTTTTTCTCTTAAGAGGAAAAAAAACAGCATAATAAACTTTGGTATAATAACTATACCTGGAAACATGAACCCAATAAATGCTCATTGCTAAGAACATCAGCTATATCCGGGCCCCATTTTGAAAATCGTACTTGGAATAAAGCAATCTTGCAATTATAGCAGCCTGCTGGCAGGCCTGGAATTTTATTCGAACATGAAGATACGAAACAGGAGCACTAACCTTGGATGGCAAGTTGGCAAGCCAAGATCAGATTTTCTCTCTTGTACAACAGTGGGCGATGTTGGCATATCTCTTGGAGATATTAAATGTTCATGAATGGTGGTACCTTCTTTCAAGCCATATTCCTTGCTTGGAAGCAATCCATCTGTGAAGATAGGAGGCTTCATTGTTTGGTCGCAACATGCTATAAAACAGATTCTTTTATCAATGACGTTTGCGTGGTTGTATTTCTATCCTATATCGTTATATTATACAATACAACCAGTGATGCTAATTCTTATAAGCGTTTCTATAACATTCAACTATGAACACAGGCAAGGCAACAACAAAGCACATGCAGGCATGACAACATATAATTTATGATTATATAAACTTCTGCAGTTAGGGCAAAGCTCTATATAATGGTTGTTTGGTCGCGTTTCACAGTTCTTGTGGCCAGCGATGAGCCGGTTGGGCCATTTTGTTAGGAACAAAATTACGACAGCCTTTGGCAAACATACTTGTTGTCACCTCTTCTTAATTTTCCCTTTTTCAAAATCTTACAAATATAATAATTTCAGAATTGGCGTCCACAAAAAAACAACTTACAATTCTCAGCGACCTCTCCCTGTCTGATTCCACGTTCCAAAGTATTACTGCTTTCATCTGGAATAATGGACTAGATGGATGATAACAGATGTTGAATATAGATCATCAACGAACACACTGAACCAAAACGAAACATTCGAAATATTTTGTTTTGGCACATATTATGCACTACACAAAGTACAGTGTGTAGCTACAGTTTAAGAATATTTACCTCTACTTTGGGAGCATCTAGATTCAACTTTTTACTGCTCTTTGTCTTTTCACGTATTTTTGACTTGCATTTCTTTAACTCGTCGCTGCCAGTCGGCTAATATGGGCAAAAAACATAAGAAGTTGCTTTCTAGAAAACATGTGTTACATATATGGAAGGCCAGTGCGTTGTATGAAAACGGCAGACCAGCGCACACCAAATAAACATCATTGTATCTTCGACGACAAAAATTGAGATATGATATATAGGCACTCCATCTTCTGGTGGACCAATACGAACTGTCAGAGTATATATAGTTAGCTACAATATATGTATATTAAAGACACGTCAATATAGCTTACTATGAATGGTTTTCCATCTGAAAAATTCCATTCATTTCCCAATGAACTAGAAACATGATATTTTGATAGTTCTCTTGGTTCAGGTGGTTTCATTTTTAGTTCATTCTTATTCAACAATGAGAAATCTAATTTCAGTTGCGGCTCAGATATCGTGCTTTTTAACAACAATTCCTGAGGTTCTGTAGTACTATGAAAACTTTCTTTGATAGGTTTTGTGTCATCTGCTACGTCTGAAATCTCAAGATTCTCGTTTATAGTCCCTTGTTCCTGGCGTTCAGAAGTGTCCGAAGCAAGATCAGTTGATATTCCACATTTTCCATTGGATTGTTGCGTCAAGTCCTCGTCACAGTTTGTTTCATTTGTAAATGCTTTGTGCTGCATACATTCAGCAATATTTGGTCTTTGCTGAGGAGTTAATTGTAAGGCTTGCTAAAACGATCATAAAAGGAATAGAAAATATTTTTATTTTGAATCTTTCCAAACAGGGTTGATTACTGGAACTATATCATTAAACCTATAATTGCTATATGCATGCATGCAATTTTCCCACTGCATGGCACTTAACACAATGATCATCTATGTCCATAAAAAGGGCTCTAGACATTTACAAGCAACTTCATCGCGGGTCCTCTGTATCAATGATCCTTGGCTATTCGTATGGGTGCAGGTGTACTGTACCGTGTGAACGCCAAAAACGAATCCGGACGGAAACGGGCGGACTATGTGGACGTGTAAACTTCTATGAATCCGCGACAGAATATTTGCGGATACAAACGAAACTAATGAACACCAAAAACGCATGGATGTTGAAAGTCAGGCTGGTACAGCTACATACTGTATGATATTGTTAATGACGTATTATATAGAAATTTACCGTCAAAAATTGAAGAAGATTCGAATTTAGGATGCCATTGTATCTCTTAAACAGAGTCTGAGGTCTCGACACATCAGGAAACTGTTACAAATTAGAAAATTGGAATTCGATATGACAATGTGTCGATTATGAATGGCCATTAACAATAGTAATTAACTAAGTAATAATGATACAAACCTTTAGTCCCTTAAAGCGAGGGTTATTACGAAACATTTCCATTTGATCTGGAGGAAGAGGTCCCAGAACCTTAGAAATGTCAAAAAATATATAAGCTGCATGTATATATATAAGAATGCATCTTCTTCAGAACATCGAAACCAGGAAACATTGCTGCAGACTGTTTTGTGGACAGAAACATCATTGGGCATTGTTGGTTGATGCTCAAATTCAGCTTGAGCTAATTCTGTAAATATGCACAGACGGCCGAGATATCTCCGATCAAAGAGACCGCTCATTTTAGCTCGGTCAAAATCGGTATTTGTCCAGTCACTAATTCACACAATTTTCAAAAATCAACAAGACAACATGACAAAATCAAGAACCAATACACCCGGATTCTAGCTTTTTTGACTTTGTGTATGTTAGTGTCTAGTGTTCTGCAAGAGATTTATTTCAAGGTAATCAGTTAATGAAATCAAATGCAAATGAAATTTGAACGGTCAAAATGACCAGAAAGGGAAAAAGTTAACCGGTCAAGAAGCATTTTCGGCGGAAAACTAGAGCTCTACATATAATATATAATAGACGTTTCTAAAATACATAGAGCAGTTCACGTGAATCGTTCTCACCTTTTGTATCGTGTAAAGCTGGTCAATTTCACTTTCACCAGGAAATACAGGCTAAGATAAAAACGAAGTAGAACGCGTGAAAAGAATGAAGAGAATGCGTTATAGAAACTATAGTAAATCATATTTTTAGGATATGTAAGTTCACAATTATACCTGACCATCGGCCAATTCACCCAGAATGCAACCTATTGCCCAGATGTCCACTGGCTTACCATAAGAACCCCTAAAAAGGACAAACGTAATAATTAAAATAAGGCCCGTTTCAGACGTCGAACTTTTCATGTGCGGAATCAAATGCAAAGAACACAAAGACTCCTTAACATTAGATGAAAACTTCGATGTCTGAAACAGGCCTAAGGTGTTTGTTGTAAACAATCAAATCAAACAGTTTGCATGCATGGTGATATCATAGCAAAATTTCCACTAGTTTAATTTGAGCTAACGAACGTTGGGCCAATACAGATATTGATCTAGAAGATTTACCCAAGCAATAACTCTGGAGACCTATACCAGCGAGTTGCAACATAATCTGTGAATGGAGCTGATGAATTGGATGACATTGCACGAGCAAAGCCTAAATCACAAATATTATGTTGTGAAAAATGGACAAAAAAAATCTAGATCTAAAATCTAGAGATATTTTCATAGTTTTTATTCTACTAACCAAAATCACATAATTTTAGTGAGTCATCTTTGCTGATTAACAAATTCTCAGGTTTTATATCTAAATTAAGAGTAATACAAATTAATAGCTCTACATGCTCAGCTGTTGTTATGCATGTATATATACCTGTCTTACTTACCTCTATGTATAACATTATTTTGATGACACCAATGTATAGCTTTAATGAGTTGAAATATATGTCCTCTAGAAATATATAATACACAGTCCACATATATCATACTTGGGTCAGTGGTGAAATTTCTCGGGATTTTTTTGCTGAGGTAATCATACATATATTTATTCTGAATTAAATCAAGATTTCAGGTGTACGTCTGTGATGGTGGGACATGCCACTATAGTACAATTAATCAGAAATAAATAAATACCATTACCTTAACCTAGTCACTGGGACACCATTTGGCATCTCATCAAGTAATTCCAGCATGTTCTGTCAGGTAAAGTAAGATTATAAACCGAAATAAACCTGGCTGAAGTGTACTATAAAAAGATTTATTCACACATACCAGCTGTAATGCTGCTTACATTATATATATAATTATATATATATATATATATATATATATGACTAGTAATACTATTTGATTTTGATCAATATTGATTTACAAGTATAATCTTTTGATTACATCTAAGTAATCTTTTTGGTAATCAACAAATATGGAAAATTTTTGAAAAAAATCAATAATTGCATGGGTAATTAATTGGTGAATTTTACCTTCTCAACATATTCAAAAACCAGGTACAATTTTCCTCTTCTTCGGAACGCTTCTCTATTAAACCAAAAACAAATTATCTATGCAGTTTTCATATGGTGTGTACTATGCATGCAGTAACTACATAGATGCAATGATATAGTGGAGGATCTATGGGTGTGCAGAATAAATTACACAGCTTAATTCTAAATTCAAATTACAACGCAAACTACATTGCAACACTATTGGTTATAGATTTGAAAAGAATATTTTTACATTAAATTCTGCCAATGCGATTTCAATTTTAAGCTCAAAAAATTAATTTACTCTGCACACCCTTGGATCCACTTCATATATGTTTGTTCTCCTAACAGTTATATTTCTTTTGCATTTTCTTTCATACTTTCAATAGAAGAAATTCAATAGGCAATATTGCATGAACATATGAATTTGCATCTCTACTGCAACTAACATGCTAGTTAAAGTCCTAGGATCAATTCACACTTTATAAGTGAAAACTATTGAAATATTTGCCACTTTTTATAGTTGACTTTCAAAATTACAATTCCAAATACACTTTTCATTATATGTATCATTAATTCACAAAGAGTTTACATGTAAATTTTATACCTTTTTGTTGTTTGGAGTTCTGTAAATGCAACCATTAATTAACTTACCTAAGTTGCACAATATTTTCTTGTTTCAACATTTTTAAAACCCTTAGTTCTCTCATTGTAGTTCTCTTTACATCTGCATTGTCTATATTAGAAATTTTTAGGTGTGGCATTAAAAGGAGCTTAGCAAAAGTCAGAGATATATATGGTATGCACTTACAAAAGCAAGCTCAATTAATGCTTAGTTTACCTTCACTGTCTTTGAATTTCTTAATAGCAACAACTTCATTTGTTTCCTATATTACAAATAGTGTATATTTCATTATAAAAACACTCAATATACAAATGTGCAGCCGTAAACTCAACTTCAAGTCAAGTCAGGATTATACCTATTATAACACTTAATTTATACATGTATATCCAATTAATTCAACAAATCTAACACTCCAATTACTCATTACTCTAACAATCCAAAATTATATATATAGGTACTAAACTACAATACAACGCTATTAAAAATTCTTCTCATACTAATGGTCATACCTTATTTCTACATTTCATTACGACACCATATGCACCTTTATAAAAAAAATCAACGTAGTCTCAGAACATACACGATTAATAAATTCATCAGCTAATTATAACAGATTTGAGACTTTAATAGTTAATACAATTACAATTTGACAACTTCTTTAATACCTTCTCCAACGATGCCAAGAACGTCGTATTTATTCATAGCAATAAATTCTTTTGTAATATCATATTGATACAATTCAACATTTTGCTCTTGTAGTTAAAATATGTAATCTACAATGAACGTAGTTTTCCTACAACGAATCATTTATTCAGGTTACATCAACTGTATCTGGATGTGCGCAAAGGTGGCACCGTGACATCATGCTGAATGTTTTCCTTGCAAGAATGAAGCATATCATGAATAAGACTTTAATATCCAATCTAAATCCTTGTCAAAATAATTGAAAAACATTGAAAAATGACAAGAATTTATCGTCTTCGATGCAGGAAACCTGCGCCATGTCAACGTTTCCCTCGTTACTGCTCGTTACCCGTTCCCAGGTATCCCAGCATGCACGTCATCAAAACAAACCTGATTTTAAGGTATTTGGTTTAAACTGGGTAAATGCAGGCTGTCAGGATGTATTATGATATTGTTTCAGTGTATTGTTTATGATATCTGGGCGGCCACATATTTAAAGAAAATATCACCATCAAGTAAAGCATACATGTTGTTTTGATCTTGAGGAGTGAGTGAACGTATATGGTCATTTTTTCCTAAACTACTTTCGTTTTAAAGAACAGAGTAAAGATGGTATGTGATGCTTTTAAAATGTTTTAATGAATGCTAGGAAATAAATTGCATGCCTGATTGATCGAATTGATCGTCCCTATGATTTCATACTGGTATCGTTTAATGCCAGGGAATTTATCATACAGACCTTGTCCTGACTAATTCACAGTATTGATATAACAGTCACGTTCGATATTCTTGTAAGAGTCCGTAACCTAATAACATATAGAGTAGAATGATATAAACAGAACAACTATGAAAACAGTTATTTCCATTGCCCAAATGTCTGAAATGTTTCGTGAACGTCATTAATGTGCTTCACTGGTTTACTGTTTATCTACTGCATTTTTTCTACATTTTATTCTGTTGTTGATTGTAGTAATTTATGTTTCCACAATGTAACTAGTATCCACTGTAGCTAGTTATCGCTACTATTCCATTTTCAAGTTGTTGCAATTAAAACGTAAATGTGTCAAATTTTGCTATTATGTTGTACATTTCCGTTTGTCCTGATTAATAGTGACCATATTCTTTTCATTTGCAGTATTGTAGATACTCAGTTAAAATATTGCGCTTCCTATTTTAAGAAAAGATTAAAATGTTGTTTTTCTATTATATTGATCCTACTAATTACAATAAATATGTGATCACAGAAAACATTAATGGATTTTCATAAATAATTTCCATATCATTACTTAGTGCCTGTTTTTCTAAACTCGTACACCCTAGACAATTTTATAATGTTTTGCAAGCTTAGTTGTTCAACAAGAATTTTGTGATCTCATTGAAGAAAGAAAATATCTGGCTATAGGTTATCAAACTGAATTGTCATGTCTATATATAACAGCAGCACTGTTCGGGCACTTGCCCCTCATTTATGTTTCATTGTTTTTTTAGTCGAGTGATAATTCAAGCCGAAAACGTAAAGGAATGTGGCAAAAACTAAAAGAAAAAAAGGCTGTTGAAAGAGAACATGAAAGTAATTTTAAAGCTGGGAGAATACCAATACATGAAAGACATTTACATAGAACTGGTATTCGGGGAAGAAAAAGATATCTTTATTATGCATTTTTATATCTATTGGGTATACTTTGTTTTATTAATCTTGTGGTAAGTTCTTTACTTCACAAGCAACACTGAGCTGCTCTTCACATCCACACAGTTACTATAAAAAATTGTATACCACCATACCATGTGCTACATAGCCAACACAAAAAATAGCAAAAAAATCATAATGAACTATATTGAATGATATGTTTCTAGGATGCCATTATTGGCTTATAAGCCTCATTTTATTTTCAAGTTTGAAAAAATATTAGCTGAAGTAAGGCTAGTATATTATCTAACACTAAATACCTGAGAAGGTTAATAAAATAGAACAAGTGTTGATCATTACCTTCTTTATCATTTCAATACATACCTAAAATTTAAACTGGAATGTTTTTACAAAATAGAATTTCAGATAGAGAACATAACAGATATAAGTTGTATTTTTGAAAGTAAATATGAGGCACTTTCCTTATGCAGAAAAAATGGCCAGACCAGTCCTATTGTATCACAGCACACACAGATTACTGGTGTTTTAATAGAGTGTTTCAGGATCTACAGAAAACCTGCTACATATAATTTGAAGTATATTATTGTTACCTGTTTAAACACCACATTCACAGAGATAAAATGTTTGTACAAAGTCCAAACTGAGTAATATCATGATTGTATAAAGGAATTTCATGTTTGTTTTCTGACAGATGTTGTGCATTATGCTGAGTGTTTTGCGTATTGATAAATCTGGAATGGAGAGTTTATCTCTATTCAAATCTGGCTTAGTTCGCTGGATGTATGGAGGGGACTTGCAGCAAGTTGTGTTGAAAACAGGTGAAATTGGAGCTTTTAAAGACAAAAATCTAAATATCAGAGGCAATAATGCTGGGGTAAGTCATATTTTTTATTGACCACTACCGATGTACGACACAAATTAATGTGAATGGATCATGTGCATAGGTATAAAGTTAAGATACATCTATATATTATCTTTATGTAAATTACTTCCAGGTGAAATTTGTTAATAATATTCCTGGAACAAAAGGAAGCTCTGGTAAGTTTCATAAAATTTCTAGCCATGCCGTAATTCTTCTATCCTTTATTTGTTGATAATTTACATCTAGGCACTGCAGTAACCTTTTATGAATTGCTGTGTTGTCAGATTGTCAATGTTGTCAAATATTGTATGATATAAAAAACGTTTTCTCAGGACTGTAAAGTCATTTTCATCATAAACTTGATCTTTGCAAGTATTGTCTTATATACATACATTTCTTCTCTATATATGTCCTCTTTGTCCAATTTCTAATCCCTCCAAAAATTTTATAACAGACCAACGTTTGGATTCGAGTTTTTTAACAATTATCGTTATTTCTTTCACAGACATACCAATGTATGTCTTCTGATCCACCCACCGACACTACATGTCTACATAGATCCACCCACCGACACTACATGTCTACATGTCTACATATATATATACACAACGCTAAATACACAACCATTGATGGTATATCTCTAGTCGAGTTTACAGTCTGTAAAAATGGTCTTTGCCGAAGTATATATATACGTAAACGAATAACAGACGCTACTGAATTCACAACAAACCACTCTAAGAACAGTTCGAAAACGCTTTCACATTTCTCAGGCAGTAAAGATTTGTTAGTTCAGTTTCTTTTTCACTTCAGTTCTACTCTTCTGGCATTCGAGCTTGTCGGCAACGTATTTCTTTCAATAAACTTTAACAATTCATATCAGAAAGCGCCCTAATTCATATGTCTGTTTTATCCGATAAAATAGCTACACACACAATCATGTATAGCTCTCTGTCTGAGGCCAGTTGTCTTGTCGCGTGTTTGTCATATATCCTTCAATTTTATATATTAATATTTTATAATTTTGAAGCTTACATTGGAACTAATGGAACTTTACTCAAAGCGAAGAATGGTGTACGAATTGTCTCCTCTGAGATTAACAAGACGATACTTCATATAGCTGAACGAAAAGTTGTCTGGGATGTACCTGCTAAAGCTGTCAATTTGGATACAACTAACGTTGTTCACACAGGGTAATAAAAAAAATACTATTCTTTACCAATTGGGCCAATTTGAACAATAAGACAATGCTTGATGGATGTGGGTACCAAACTTAACCCATGTATGCAATATTAGTTGATATTTTTAGTTTGGTTGTTTAAATAACTATATACATATAGTGAGTGAACACAACTATGTCTATTTTTTTTATAGATCACTAGTGACGATGGTAAAGACTTGAATATCGACGCTGCAGAAACTTTAACTATACGAGGAAATGAAAATGTTTTATAGATTCGAAAGAGTTAAATTTGAAAGCAGACAAGGTATCGCGCTCAAAGTTGGAGTGAAAAAGATGTAAGTGATTTTTGCTAATACCTGGTCTACTTGATTGTTATTTTCATTTTTACCTTGTCCACATTTTTGTTTAAACGGTGGATGAGCCAAAATTTAAAAATACTCTAATTGATCTTGTGTATTGCTGAACTTGCATCTTATGCGTTTAATTGTACTTCCATTGTTTTCCATTTTAACTTATCCATCGTTTAAGCTAAACTCCTATCCAACAATTGTTCGAAGAGTGGATAAAGTTATCCACTGCCACTGGAT
Organism: Dendronephthya gigantea; assembly: GCF_004324835.1. Lineage (NCBI taxonomy): Eukaryota > Metazoa > Cnidaria > Anthozoa > Malacalcyonacea > Nephtheidae > Dendronephthya > Dendronephthya gigantea. Next base: position 20,725 of record NW_021163342.1, on the reverse strand, counting down.
AGTGGCTTTTTCAACCGCCGTAAAAAAGCTTTGAATGAATAACGACGATTGTGAAGTTTAATGTGCGATTTTTCATGATAATAACACAATTTCATGTGCGATTATCGTTTTTGATCCACCGATCTGGAATCAGGAAGGGGGATAAAAATTTAAAAAAACCCAGTTTTTTATTATATAATAAACAGATGCGCTAACTTGTTCGATATTATTCTCAACACTCGAAATATATCCATATTTCCGCATGTATGATTATCTATATATAATTCAAATTGTTTGGTACGTTTGTTAAAATGCGATAGTCGCAAGGACTAGTCGTTCAAAATAAGGACGTTTCCCAATTAAGTTCAACAAATCGATTCAGATATGATTATGCAAAATATCTAATTATTCATTTGAAAATAATATGGTGTATGGTGTCCTATGTTTTCAAAACGTGTCGCACACAGTTACTTTTGAAAGGCCCACCTTGTTAGAAGACCACCCCAACCCAAACATTATTGTTTATAGTTTTGATTAGTTTCTTAGACTTAGATATTTTCTCTTCATTAGGACGTGTTGACGTTTAACCCTGTATCTTCAAAATATACCTTCAAGAACGTTCCTGGAAGTGTAAAACCCAGCAATGGTTACTCTGGCATGAGATATCGACTGTGCATATGTACTACAAACTACCAGTTATTTAAGGTCCAGGCTGATTATCAGTGCAATAATGCGATCTCAGCTTGTTCCGCATAACAAGATTTTCCTCGACTTCATGCAGTATACTTTTAGGTTTTTCAAATTTATGTGTTATGTATCGGAACTTACTACAAGTATAGCTTAAGTTTTGACGTGTGTAATTTCGGATAACTGTTTTTACTAATAGTATATACTTAGTTATTAGTAATAAGTGTGGTCATGGAATATTTTAGAGATACATAGTGCTGCATGCATGTATAATATATATACGTGCAATTTTTAATACTTCGTTTGAAGAGTATTTACTCATATATATAAGTAATATAAAACTATAAGGAATTATAGTAAACGAAACTTCAATATTCAGTTTTTTCTTACGAACTTTAAAAACCTGGTTTGCATACTTTGTAATTAGTCGTGAATCACATGTAACTTGTTGTGGATTCCTACGTACGGCGCATTCGGAAAGCCCGACTTCTACAGAATTACGACGAAACCAACCTTCACATTACCATACAAAGGGACGGAAATTTGAATGATTTAATTGCTTTCATGGTTAGCGAGAGGATGAAAGAAAAAAGGTGGGGCACATGCATGTGACTGGAGCAATGTGTGTTTGTATATAATATGATTCAAAAATCCTACCAGGAAAGCTTGAATTAAACTATACTTCATGCCTCAGTGACAGTTTCAGTGACAGTTTCAGCTAACCCCATGAAATCCTACATTTTTAATAATCTAAAATCAGTAAAATGTTTATAATATGTAAGATTACAAAGCAACCGTGATTTAATAGGCATCACCATGGCCAACTACGAGAGAAAATATTTAACTTGTTATCACTCGGTCCCTGCATTGGAAATAATCTGCTTATATATTTTATGTCCTAATTCGATCCTCTTAGCTTGGCAGGAATTTCAATTTTTGATACATGGCGCTTTAAGAAATCTGAAATACCAGACGGCAATCTTGAAAGCCACAACCAAATGAAACGCGCATCCCAACCAAGCACGTAGCGAATCCTAGGATTCAATGATGTAACAGCATCTACAACTGCCTCAGTGACCACAAAGACATTGGGAGATACACAGGTGTCGACGACCCCAGATAACATATTGTCTTTGGCTAAAAATATGATACAATAATAAGACTCTGCATGTCAACGGACGCGGGCGGATTAGCGGATAGAAATGTGTTTTTTCTATGTTTTGCAGAGGTGTGGAGCACAGATGATGCAACATAGACCGTCTTTCTAAAACATACATACAACCTTAAATTTTGAATCCGTTAGAAATTAGTGATAAAAAGAGTTGACTAACTACAAAAAATTTAGTTAAAGCAATTTTCTGACTTGTAAAGGGCAGAATAGATTACCATAACCCACCACATGGACTTAGCCAGGGGGGGAGTTGTTTTATTAATTTAGTTAGGTTCAAAATAGAAAGCAAGTCTTTCATTTTATTCAAGAAGTAAACTAAATGTTTTTAACCTTAATACAAGGATACTGTTTACAACTACATATTCAGTGCATAATATTTAAGTTGACTCATTTAAGAGAGATGTAAGAGTGGTTTTTAAATTTGACTTATCCACCCTTTAAGCTAAACAGACATGTTATAAACTCAGCCTGAACAGAAACTTTCCATGTAATTGAAAAATACTTTTGGCCCGTTAGACGAGCTGAAACTCTAGCCTCACGGCTCCCCTCCTCTTTAAGGTCAGGCTACATCCCTGACCCACCATTTCTGAGTTGAAGGTTTTCAGCAGATAGCTTGAGTAGTATGTACTACTTACTTTTCTGAAGGAACTCCTCTCCATATTCCAGTTTCTTAATTTGAGACAATTTTGACCACATTTGATCATATTGAGAACCTAATGTATCCTTTTCCGTCATGTTAGTTTTAAAGAACCCAGGTTCGATGAGAATAATCTTCATCCCCCAGTGGCACAACTCAACACGCAATGCATCTGTAAATGCTTCAACTGCAAATTTACTTGCACAATATGCACCCATGTAAGGAAGGCTTAGACGACCTAAATACATAAGAGGTATTTATTTGTGGAAAACAAGATACATTTGTGTAGAATGTAAATCACAATAAATGTTGATCTTACCTCCAATGCTTCCAATGTTCACTAGACGTCCAGCAGAGATTTTTAAAAGTGGCAGAAATGTTTTAGTGACATCAATTAATCCCCACAAATTTATGTCAGCCATGTTCTTCATGTCATCCAGTGTCTGCCAATCCAGAGGTCCAATTCTAGAAACACCAGCATTGTTGATCACCGCCCATAGACCTTGAAAAAAAATATATTAGACCCCACTTAAAACACTGGATAAGATAACCAAGTGACAATTAATGAAAACACAGTTGTAAATTAATTAACCCTCTTTTTTGCTTTTTGTGAGTGTTTTCTATATTCTCTTACTAATGCCCTAGCAAAGCTACATTTTAAGTTCACAAATATAAATAGTGAATGGTTGAATATAAATAGGGTATGAGTGACATTATACCTTGCATTTTCACATTCTAACCTTATCAACCAAAGCTGATTTCAATAGGGGTCATGTCATAAGAAGAAATTACAATAATGAAAGAGGTTTGTCAGAGACTAAAACCCCATTTTATTTAAAGTTTTGTACATCATTTTTGTATTTGCCTTTTTCCTCATCATATGAAATTGCTCCCAGCCCAAGGCACACAAAGCAATAGACTGATGTACATCATTGCTCATATTTCAAATAATTCAAGCAGTTCTGTTTTGGAGCTTTTGTAATTGTTTTGATTGCATGTCACCAAATATATCCAAACTTCTAAGTAGGGATGAACAATGGCATTGTATATGGACATAAGTGCATCTCTCTCAGCAATAAATGATTTGACACGACCTAGAGCTGGGATTATTCCTAGAGTTTTGGCTTTGTTTACACCTGTTGGATTTGTTTGTCCTCAATTAAAATATTTGGTCGAACATACGAGGCATTCTTTATCATTTGGGAGAGCTCATCAACATAAATTCAGTTTTAGCTACTTTTAAGCTATTATATAAAGTTCAGTTTATCATTCCAATATAACCAGTCATACTATAGTGTTTATATGACCACTTTCCGGGATCCGGTGTCACAGGTATCCCGCTTAGACCACGGTTTGCTTAGACGGGACGAGAAATTGCCATATATTAAACACTCCATCCCGCTTGGCCGGGATGATTGCGATAAACATACATTTGGAGCATGTGTATATATTGGCATATGATATTCGTTTTCTACAATAAAACATGCCGTCGAACGAACCTGTCGACGTCGAACTACATAATGGGGTCCACATAAACACGCCATCCCGCCTAGGCGATTTTCCCGGCTAATTAAGCGGGATGAAAACATCCCGTCCCGACTAGACGGGATCATATAAACAGGCCCTAAGTATTGTTAGTTAAGTATAAGTTGAGCTAAGTATTGTATCACGCTAAATTTCCGAAAGGTATATTTTCTATGAGACGCATATGTACCATATTACCTTTCTCTGATTTCATTGTGTTTTTAACATAGTCAAAAGCAGCTTGAACTTGCTTCGTGTCAGTGACATCCATCTTTATAACATGTAAATTCTTGCTACAACTTTCGCGGAGTATCTGCTCTCCCTTGTCAGTTAAACACGTCGCAATGACTGTAAACCCGATGGAATCGAGTTGTTTCGCAGCGTTTAGACCAAAACCAGAATCACAGCCAGTAATGAACACACATTTATTGCTATCAACCAAAATGTGTCGTGGAGATTTTTTTAAAAACTTGAAATATATTACGAGAGTGAGAATGATTAGAATTATATAATGAAACATTCTGGATCTTCTAATGTATCTTCACAAGCGATAAATCTTAGAATGAAAGAAATTGGTCCTTGACCACGTAATATATTCATTATATTGTCGGAGTGTATACGGAAGATTTATTTCAAAGATACGCTTGATTTTTGCTGGGATTATGGCTGATTGGCTGAGATTTATTTTCCCAACACGTGTTGCATGCTAAGCAACTGCCTTTGTCTAATGTCATATTATAATTTATAAGTCAGGGCGATTACATAAGGAACGGGAGAAATTCCTGTAACAATTGGATTTTTGTCATTCTCTTTTGGGTAATTGGATTTGAAAATTGGCCAGTTTGATGACGTTTCCTTCAAGGTATAAACATAAAAACACAAATTCCCTTTGGTTTCTGTAGAAAATATAAAACGTCGATATCTGCATCTCGATAGAGATAGCCCACACTAGATTATGATGAGTTATAACGTAGGAAATAAATTAGTTCAAAGGGGTAGTAAACTGATGACAATTACAATTTAGATTCTCTCGGATTTTGCAAGATCATTTCCCCAATGGGTGCCACGTGTGATTCTAAAGGTGATTTATAAACATTTGCCATTTTCTTACCATAATTCATTAATAATCTCAATGGATTATCCTTAAAGTAAGAGAAACTAAAACCAATACAAGCATGGAAGATATGCTAAAAAAAGGAGCTAGTCCTGCATAAAACAGGAAATATTTTCCCTGTACAAGGATAAACAAGGATATACAAAAAAAATGCAACACTAAATATTCAGAGGTATTTGCTTTTTTCAAATAATAGAAGATCGTAGGCCCCTGGGAACTATCAGTATCATGTTTGCGTTTTTTCTCATACACCCTGTAGAAACCAGCTGTTCTAAGGTTAAACGGGGTGAACAGGCGAAATACTAAAATATCCAGTACTAAATGTGCAGTTTTAAACCGTTGTTTGGAATACGCATAATGTGAAGTACGCATGCATGATACAAATAGGATAAAAACACGTGTTCTGAAAATCCTATTATTTATTGCACGTGCATGTATTAAGCAGTTTTTCCAATGCGTATTTATCCACGAGTCAGACACGCAGTTTTATCGGGAGAATTTTTCCTTCTATAGCTAATGCATGTTATATGTCGGCGGCTATGGTCAAAAGATTACTTTTCAAGGATTAAAAATGCAGTACAAGGCGAAAGCTTGAGGCTTTCTCGATCAAGTTGAGGGAGGAAAAAATAGCAATGCGTGTGTAAATATAAGTAGACGCGAAATGCGGTATTAGGAGTAAAAAATGAAATGAAAAATTAAAAGCACAGAAACACAAGTGGAAGAAACTTAGGCCGGAAATAAATTTAATATTTTATTAAGCTCGATGATGAAGTAATTCTAAAACGATGTCATTGAGCAAAATTGTGTCAGAATAAATGGTAGTTAAAGAATAGGCAGAAAAGAAGATAAGCATGCATATATGAAAAATAACATAATAACAGCGATATACCTTTTTTGTATGATATTACATTTTATGTATGGTAGCAGGGAGTCTTGTAAATAAAAGTTTTGAAACTAAATTATCATTATTTAAAGAATGATATCAAAGAGAAATGTACCATTCGAAAATGGTTAAAACGACTGAGACTTTTAGAAGCAATGGGGAATAAAAAATAACGTGGTTTAAATAAGATATATAGTTATAACCTTTGAAGCTAGCGTAACTGAAGCACTCAGTGAAAACTTACCCAAACACAATTATAAATAACATGTATATAACACGTGTTCTGATTGGTCTAATCCCGTGTTTGGATCAGGTCATCCAAACACGGAAATTTAAAGTTTTAAAGAATTTAAATTTAAATTCAGGCCTTGTCGTTGCTATTTTATGAAACAATTCGCGCGCTTTTCTTAAGTCTCGCAACATTCCCGCGTGTTTGGATCAGGCCATCCAAACACGGAAACCATTAAGTAATTGTATAATCAAGCATGTGATCTATTCAACAATGAGTGTATATGAACCATGCATAAAAAATAAGAATCTCTCCATACAGGTTTACCTTGTTTTTATATGGCAGGTGTCCCATAGTGAACAATTAAATCCTCCAAACAACCCCATGTATTCCATAGTGGCGGAAATTAAATCCTCCAAACAACCCCAGGTATTCCATTGTGGCAGAAATAGAATCCTCCAATGTTTCACAGTGGCACTATTTACATCTTCTCAACATCCCCAGTTATCAATAGTGGTGGTGCCAATTACATCCTCTAAACCGATCTCCTAGGTGTTCCATAATGGCACTTGATTACATCCTCAAACATCCCTAGGTGTTCAATAGTGGCACCAATTACATCCCTCAAAATTCCCAGGTATTCCATCACTGGCGCTAATTACATCCTGTAAATACCCCAGTCAGACTACCTGCTTTACCCAATCAGGTTTATAATAATAAAGGTTGACCATGCGCCAAAGAAGCGGAAGAATCAATTAAAGAATTCCACATAAAATGCAGACGCTGTATAGCTTTAGTCTTTACATGATCCTTTCTGCAATGCACGAAACTGAAAGGGCAACGTAAGCTGCACAAATTAATTTTGTCCATTGGTATTAGACGCCATATTAGGAGTACTCTTCAATGCAAAGATGGTAGAATGCTTGTCATGTTTATCAAGAGCTTTCACTTTTTTCTTCAAACTCTTTCCAAAACATTTCGTTAACAGTTTGAAATGACATTGAAGGAGGGAGTAAATCTTTGATCGTTAACAGTATGAATGTTCCATTTCTAAAATAATTTGAAAAACGTATACTCATGCAGACGCTTTGCTTCTAAAAGATATTTTTTGCATGCTCACAACATCTCGACTCAAGGCATTGCTTTATGTAAACTTTTCTATGTACAGCGACTTAGCTATAGCAAAACCTTTTTAGAACCAAAGCGCCCAAGGACGAAGCAGGATCACGATAGTCTTTTCAAGAACTGCACTAACTTGGATTGCTGGATCCACAGTCGGTGACTTCAAGTTTAAACTACACTCAGTTTATAGTCACAACACGGGTATATTATGCCCATCAGCCCATATTATGTTGCGACGATATAGTGAGTGCAATGCAAACAGTGCCCTCGACATGGAACACTCCAGTTAGTCCAGACTCAAATCATCCATTTTTCGTATATAACATCATACACTTTCATAACACACATGACTTACTGCAAATTTTCATTCTCTTGAGGTGAATTTGATTGATGTAATGCCACCACTACTTGATGCTAAAGATACAAAAATCAATTGCGCAAAGAACAACTATAAAATTAGGCTATATTTTCATCCGATAATACTCATAATAGGACTTAATTCTAAAGAAGTTTACTTAGGAATGAACGTTTAATCGCTATTAAATAATTCAAGTTAACTTTATGAGTTGTTGATGATAATGGTTGATTTAGTTTTGTGAAGATATACCGTGAGAAGACACTACTAACAAAGTCTGATGAACAGGCTATTTTCTGATTCCAGTGGGTGTATTAAACCCTGAACGTCATTTAGAAAAATTCCAAACCATTTTAACTTCCTGCTGAAACTTAGCTAATGAGAGTCTAACGAGTGATAAAAAAGCAGATCCCCCTTCTCCCTTCATTTAGCATTGTTTTTTTCACGATGCACTACCTTATTTTACGTTTGTTTCAGTTTCCTAATTAATAGAAGGATTTATAAGAGAAATATTTTAATCTCAAATCATTTTTTTAAGATTTAATCTATATGGCACTTACATCTTCGTCTAATTTTGTTTCTTGAAAACACCACTCATCACATGGCTTACTTTCCAAAAAAAGTTTTGTATCCATGCCACTTCCTAAAAGTTTCAAAAGCACTTCACTGTTGACTTGAAATGTTTCGTTGGTTGACATTTTACGGATATTCAGTTACATGGAAAAATTTCGATCCAATTGCAATGATCCCCATGTGATAAAAATATGAATAAAATTGAGTCTATGTATTTGACAAACAGTAAATTCGAGGTTGTAATTGTAGGTTTAAATTAGGAAAAGAGGGGCGAGAGTCTGAGTATCCAGTGCTCAATATCATAGGTTGAGCTAGGATATATCAAGTTTTCTTACCAAAACTGGTAGTGGACGATATTTGGTAAATTAAACTTCGATATATACATTTAGTCCATATTTCAAAATATCTTAAAACAAATAGGCCGATTAGCTGAAGGTGCGGGCAGAATTTTACGATATCTGACTGTGATCTGACCACTCTACCGGTAATCTTTCTTTTGCTCGAGCGAAGCCTAGTCTTGTTTCCCTAAAAATTTCTTTGCCAACTTTTAACGAAGTGATTTTAGTCAATCAAATTAAAGAAGTTTTGATTTTTGACTAAATAATTATAGTACGACCGAACGATGACTGGTGGAAAAAGGACCTCAGGAAAATATTTTTTTATGCAGACCTACAAGACAGTAAGTAAACTCTACTGACCCTATCATTCAGTTCAGTAGACTGAGGTGCGATGTGAAATTCCATAAACTGAAGTTTCTTTAACAAACCAATACCAACACCAAGAGCTTTCACGTAACTTTCTTTTAAACACTACAAAAAAAGAAAAATTTCCTGCGTCAATGAATGGAATCCCACAAAATGCATCAATCATTTAGGCTTGTTGTTCAAGTAAGTTGCTAGTGGCTAACATATTAACGAAAGTGTCAATCACACACGAACGCAGAAGGAAAAACCCAGTGAGATCAAGTGAGATCCAGGCTAAAGTCCTTAGACCCACTGATGTATAGTGAATCGATGACACCATTCTCTTAGTTTGCTAACTATTGCTTTGACCTCCGCTCTGTCCTTTCGCCGACCCCCTTCCTTCCTCCGCTTTGAATGGCGGTTCATAATGCTTCAACTATTAATTTTTGTGCTTTCGTAAAGATGCACAGGCATTCTGTGTCGAATTAAGGACAACATTGAATGGGAGGCATAATTTTTGACAATCTTCCAAATGCCAATATTGTAGCTTCATCAACAGGGATGAATCAAAACCCACCCAATGCCTCATAAACATTTCCAACTGTTTGAAATCGGAGGGATTTTGTTTTATAGTTTGCCACTCATGTGGAGTAAATTGACGTCTCATTGTGTGAAAGAATTCCGGTATTGTTTGATTACCTGTAAATGGAAAACAGCAAATATGTAACTAAAAAACTAAAAATGCAAATATTTTGGCACAAATATTTCATGTTGACAGTTTTAAACCTTTAATCTCTGTCTTCATAACATCAACTCCAACTATAAAAATGCAAACTAGTATTGACTAATCCCAATTATACAAAAGTATTTGAAAAAATATAGATACGAGAAATGGCTGGAATGTGGGAGAGACTATAATAATAATTAAAATTTATAGAGCGCAAATTAACATTTAAAATATGATCAAATGTGCTTAATCTTATGCTATCATCAATGTGAATGATTCTGGGTTGTGGTAATTGTGCTGCAAATTGAAATGTCAAATGATTGTAAGTCTTTATTGTAGTTAATATGAAATAATCGTGCAGTTACCATTTCTAGATGATTCCGCAGCTAGAACAACAAAATCACCCTGTTAAAAATAAAAATTGATCTATTCAAAATCTTGAAGAGATTATTAAAAGCAATTTGTACGTAATTGGAATTATTTTGCATACCTGATGAGAGATGTTGAAGTTCAGGCTTTCTTTTGCATGTAACTGAAAGAAATAATGTTTAAGAAAATAAGTATACAAACTCCTAGAAAGGCAAGCAGCACTTTTACAGTACAGCTATACATAGTGTTTGAATTAAATCAGTTAAAACATCTTGATAAACCTTGATATAATACAGCTAAACGTTTGCTTTTACATGCATATATTCCCACACAAAAAGAAATGATGCTATTAATTGCTTGTTAATTTTTTTCTTTTGAAAATTCATTGAATATGAGAACATATACTATGATCACATACTAAGTAAGGTTTTCCTCTTTCTGTTCTGCCAAGCTTGATAGCAGAATATGGAATACTGGTATTCTCAACGATAACTTTTTTCAACAACAGTCGACCAATCTTAATAAAATAGGCAAAATGTTGCATGGATAACCAGACTGCAAGGAAGCATCATGCATGCAAGGTCTGTATGCTGAGTTGTGTATCAATGTGAAAGATCATATATCAGAACAAAACAAGGTAGCGTGGTGTGTGGATGTGAAAGACTATATAAGCAAGGTAGTGGTCTACTAGCTGTCCATGTAGATTATATTTGAAAATAAAACGAGGTAGCATTGTGTGTGGATGTGAAGACTATATGTGAGGGTGAAATATAACATTTGAGTGGATCAGGCTACATCACAGGGTGTGATTGTGGGTGATATAGGGATATCAAAAGGACAAACAATACGGGCCTGGTGCAGAATCCAGCATTATTGGTGCCTGTATTCTACAAATGGCATAGAGACCAGGAGAGACTAGCCATCATCAACTACCCTTATAAAACCCTTACAATATTAGGTATAACAACATGCAAAATTTCATGCATACCAATGCTGACTTTGCATCTTTCTTGTAAACAAATTTCATAACACGATCTCTTTCTTCATCTTGAATGCAAGCCAATGCATGTAACCACTCCTTTGGGAAAAAATAAAATTACTGTACCAACAATATCATATTGGAAAATAGCAGAGAAAAATAGTATATACAAAGCATTATCAAAATGAAAAGCTTCATATTAATTAATAATTAATGTATAATAATTTAATTTATATTTGAAGTCTATATTATATTACGAGTCTATTTTTACAAAAATACATACTGACCGATTTTGTAGGAATCCACTTTTTGGTACAAAATGCCCAACGTACAGAAGACATCAGTCACTGTCAGTCTGTAAGAAACAGAAACTACAACGAAAGTGATAAAGAACCAACCCAACAACTCATTTTCTGTTGGAGAGATTCAGGCTATCAAAGTTAAAAAGCTAGGTTTGACGGACCAGAAATCAGTAACACAAGAATACAATCATTTTAACTTGGTTTTGACTGAAGGAGAGCTATATCATATAATTTCCAATTATTCGGGAATTATGGCCTATATAGCTCAGTGGGGATTACCATATCAGGCGCACTTTTATCCCCAGTGAAATAAATATAACTGGAACGCTACCTTCTGACAGGAAGTTGAAGCTAAGTCACACCCAGTCTTTACACGCAAAAACAAACACGGCCAAATTAAAATGTTTTTTTGTGATTTCGTAAATTTGATAAAAACTCCCCGAAAAATTTTTTTAGGGAGTTAAATAACTGATTTTGTTAGTGCTTACAGCCGGCTGAGACATTCTTGATGTTGGTAGAATGCATTTTATGGACCTATTATTGGAAATGCGGAGTAAGACGGTTCTTTGCTAGGAAAAAGCGTAGAGCCTAGCGTGACAATGCAGGAATATTTGTTTTACTTTACAATTAATACAACTTTTTTGCCATCTAGTCACTTGAAATTAAGTAAATATAAACTTATAATATTGAACAATGTCTACCAAGTGTATTTTGCGATGAAATTTTAGCTTTAGGATATCCGTTGCGTACAAATATTGTTGTCAAAATTGCACATCGCTATAAACTTGTTCCGTTTAAGAAAATTTGTTTCCAATCTGATCGGCAACTCCAGTTGTAATTCGTAAAACAGTTCACCTGGTTGAATTTAAGAGTAATTCCATTGTAATTCCATTATAATTCCATAAAAAAACCCATTTAAAACCATGAAACAAACAAAAAATCAAATTTCTTTCAAATTCGCTCTGCATCTGCAGTGTCTCGCGAGTCACGCGCGAATGAAGCCAAAAATTTGCCAAAATTTGCGAGACTTTACCTCCAGACACGCGTGTCTGGAGGTAAAGTCCCGCAAATTTTGGCTTCACAAAAACAATGAGGAGGTATCGTTCCAGTTATTTATTATAGTTCACTGTTTATCCCCTATTATCCCTCCAAATACAAATGTTGTGTAGGGAATACTCCCGACGTACACAGCACGAGATATCGATGAAACAGAAGACTTTCAAAACTGTAAGGTGAAAGTTGATTAATTGTGAATTAAGATCTATAGATATCGACTAAAGTAACACTATTGCAACAAAATATAGTTCTTCTCAGCAAATCTTTTAACATTATATTACGTCAAACACGAATTATTTGGCACCGACACTGGTGGTCCGGTGGTTGAAAAGTTCTTTCCTTCTTTTCTTTCCATTAAGACTGGCCAGTCAAATGCATCCAAACCAGTGACCAAATCAATTGTAACTGCACTATAGTTTTTGTAAGCATTAAGGTGGATGATTTTGTAGTCGGGGTTTTATTCAACGGGTGTTTCAAGAAAGAAGTTGGGATAAAACTTTAAACCTTCCACAGAATCATCTCGACATGCTTTGCCTACTTTCTCTGTAACAAGCAACCTATAAGAAAACAGTAAAACGTTTAGCTATTATAAGCGATACATAAGTGAGTTTTCAGTAACTGAGAACAATTGTATAAAAAACACACAAAAAATTCTAAGGGCTGCTCAGTTTCAGTTACGTACTGTCATTTTACATTACATTACGTGTTTATCTCACCCACGTACACACACGGAGATTTTTACAGATTTTAAATGCTTTTAAATTTGGTCAACAATTGCATGCGAAAATATTCAATATATATACAAGTACATAATCACCTTTCCTTAGCAAGCATGACTGACAAACCAAGAATTTTCGAGAGTTCATCTGCTGTCAAGCACTTATTAGAAAATAACTAAAAATGAAGCAAAAAGCAAATCTAATAATATACACTTAATAGTAATTTTGTATGACAATGCATGGATGGGCAGATGTTTCATTAGATCTAGTAAACTGAATATAACTTAATTATAATAACTTGTAGGTACACCACGTAAGTACCTACAAGTTATTATAATTACTAAAGTCGCCATGCAATCATACAAGAAAAATTATGAATATAACTTTTTAAACAACGTGTCGCTGTTGCAGTGATGGGCAAAAAAATTAATAAAGTTAAAGTAAACTGACATACTTTATCCCTTGTATCTCTAATAACTTCTTCGTCACTATGATTTGAAGACTGAATAACCAACACGCCACTGTCGAATGAGCGCAGTCTGTAGAAAATTTTAAGAAAGCTCTTTTCAACTAATAAAACATGCACTCGCATGCTTGCTTGCGGGGAGGGCTTGCGCTTATCTATAGTTCAAATTTGCCGGATACATTAAAAAGAATGGAAGATTTCGGACTATTTTTAATTGTTTCAGTTGTTACCTCAATGGAAGTTTAAGAGACTCAAACTGTCGTGATGCATTAACCAAATCTTCAGGAGAAACTAGCTGAAACATCACAATATGTAACATCACAATATTTAACAAATTGGTATACTTCAATTTAGAAGTTTCAGCTACACGTAAACCCATTGTATTTTTTTACTAAAAAAATCACCTCCATTCCTCGTGCACGGTTAAATCTACAATATACGTCTGTCAACGTCATCATACCACCAGCTTCCTAACAAAATTATTAAAGCAATTATGTAGAAAATAATCTTCATCAATGTGTCACAATACCCGTATAGGCATGCAGGTACCAGATTTGATTTCCACTACCAATGCAGCAAGGAAGCATGGGTGCTAAATTGCTGGCTGCATGGTAGTGCATGATAACCCATTAAATAGTGTGTATACGCGTCCCCCAATGATCTTGGAAATCTTAAGAAACATAAACATTTTCAAACCAGTTTTCGGAATCACTATAGTTTTCATAAAAACCTTGACCTCAGCCAGAAAGAAAGACTTCACCATTTTTTACAGCATTGTTAGGTGGGTTAAACGTTAGGGCTAAAAATATTAGAATGGGCTAGTGCTCGTACACGACAAACCTTCAATTGCTCTCTCAAAAAGATTTCTAGTTGCTTTGCCAATTCATTATGGTATGTTGTCCCGGTACCATGGGTTTCTCTATAATGATAAATGATTAAACATTATTTTAAACCAGAGTAAAGATAATAGCGATGGATTATGTACTGGTTGCCGTGAACGTATCACATCTGTAACTTCAGATCAATCCAGGTTAAGCAGAATAAATTAAGTACTGCAGATTGAATTCGCGATCGAATTATTAGGTTTTAAAAATATTCTTTTGAAATACATAACCAACAGAGTTGTTATTAAGCTGTTTTAAATTTAGGCCATATATAATTTATTGTGACTATAACCCTAGATCCGCCAATGGGCATTACGGTGAATCTTATTATATAGACTAGAGTAAATCATTTGCAAGATTGAAATCTATTTTAGCCAATGCAATCAGTAAATATTTTTCAAAAAACTTTTCAAATTATTATAATACCAGTACAGCTAATTTTTTTGGACACGGATTGATATGCTTTTAGCCTTCCACTGAACTTCTCTGGCCTCTTAGTCAGACAGAACTAACCTGGTTACAGGGTTTGAAATTCCAACACTAAGAAGATAGGATTTGAATAAAATAGTCTAAAAAAGATCATTCCTACATGTTAACTAACTTATTTTTTAAAACTTTGTATTTAATACAGTGTACATTTTCCAATTTATTTATAAATATACGTGTTTTGAAAGACTATCAAGCAATTTGAAATAAAAGTTCTCGCTTACTTCATCTTCAGTTATGCTTCCTTTCTTTTCTTCTATTTTTGATGCAAACTTATCTGCTAAAGCAACCATCTCTTTGGCCTAAAAGATCCAACTGTACAGCTCACAATTTAAATTGAAGTTTTATATAGTCGAGAGGAGTAAAAGAGTTCTGAAAAGTGGAAGAGAGGAGTGGAGGGGAATATAGGGTAAAAAATAGAAAAAATATTTACCACAACACTGCTGCTATTCCTTGATAATACAAAAAAGCCAACAAAAAAATTTAAATGGTCGCAGTGTCGTATAGCCAGCCTGAAGATTTAGTCCTGCTATGCAAATTTGATGTTATTATCATTCATCATTCGTTTTTTTAGAATTTCATTGTTTTCACAGTCAATAAACACTAAAATATTAGAATAGCATGACCAAATTGTCGGGATGGCTACGCCACTGAATGGTCGACTCGCCATTAGCTTTTTTTTTATCAAACATACCTTTTCCATTAAACCGTCCAGATCTTTGAATGCCTAAATGCCAAGTTGATCAACTAGTGCATATTTCAATTATAATACCGAACACAAAAACCACACATATAATAGAAGGACAAACAAAAGCTTTTCACGCATTATTATCTTTCATTTACTATAAGAGTTTAAATTCCTTTCCAGGCAAAGGTTTCAGTCTCCTTTAAACAAGTGTATAACAGATATACTTTTTTGGAGAAAATGTACCTGACTGATAGTTTTGTCTGTTGCACGCGATTTTTCTTCTAAATTTCGTTCAATTCCAACAATCCCAGGACCTCGTCTATGGACCTGCAAAAACCCATAATCTTTTGAAACACGACCGCAAGGACATATTTATAGTAATTTAAGGAAAGATATGTTAATATGATGAGCAGTGGGACTTATGAAACAAACTACTTCATAGTATTAAGCCCTGCATAGGAAAAAACAAAATCTCACACAAGCAACTTTTAAAATGCTCAACATTACCACGAATAAATCTGCAAATACAATCACAGGTAAGACCGTAATGATGAAAATTGTCAAGCGTACGACAAAAATCTATACCGAAATACAGCATCGTACGTTCAAATACAATGAAATATAGCTATATTTAAAATTAATCATACATACAAGTTTACATTTTTTGAAATTTGGAGAAATGATCACAACGTAAGTAAGTTAACACTAATAGGACGTTTTAGTCGAACTGTTGTTGCAGTTTCCCTTTGGATCATTTGAGGTCGTCGTAAAAGAGAAGGAAAATTTGCACCCGGACTTCGATAAAAATAATTTGAATCTGTGATGTCCAGTTGTGAAGAAAAGCTACGATAAGATTTGTCCATTAGCTGAGCTGAGAATTGTACAGTAAATGTACCATTTCATTATCTATTACATTGTGAAGTATATGCTCTGCTGGTCATAGTTTGAAACAGTGATTAATTGGTATATGCAGTACACGGATGTATATATAAGGCTTCCGTTACTACGAATGCAAATAGAACACCTTGTCTGTAATGATTTCAGGTGTTTTACCATTTGCATAGACGACTCTACGTCCTCGGGTTCCAAACTTGCGATAGGCACGTCTTGAATACAACTTTATAACTGATATCAATATAAGCAAAATGCAATGCTTGAGTGCTTTATGAAGAAAGTTGTTTATACCCCATGAAAAAGACAAAAATATAAATAATATTTACAACTTACTTTGGAAGGAGCATTCTCTTTTGGCTTCCGTTGTATCCAAGCCTTTTTCTGCAACTGTTGTTTTAATAATTTGTGGAACTAAATGTATAGAAAACAGTCGGGAATAAAATATTTTTATGCACAAAATATAGAAGGAAAAAGGCTGGTTTATTATAATTGACAGAACAGCTTTTCAGCTGACATAATCCTTCAAGCCTCGGAAGATCAAGATATCTTTTGGGCACATTTAAACACTTATCATAATCAATCATCCATGATCATATTTCTTATTAAAAAATACCTCAATGTGACCACCAGAGCGAAATGATAATTTTATGTAAGTAAATGAACTTGAATTAAATGGACCAGGATCTTTTGTGGCTGGCGGTGAATTTAAATGTAACAATAATTTGGCACTAAAAATAATATATTACTTTGTTGAAAAAGATTTACTATAACATATATATATTATTTATTGTTTGAGATATAACCATGAAAAATTTCTTCCCTATAAGGTATTGCCCAGGTGAGATGGAAATAACTTTATAAGACAGAAAGTTATACAGAAATGAATTTATGTACCTTGTAGAGATAACATCTTCAGCCATGAAAATTTTCAAGAAGAACTTTATGTACTTAGAAATCAATTGTTGTTACCTTTTCATGAACCCAGCTGCTTGTTCTTCTATTCTTATAATTAATTCAAGATACAATTGAATTCTCCTATCCTATAGTCGTAAAACAATGTAAACAAAAGAGCAAAAAAAATACTGATTTAATTTAAAATCAATTTACCTGTTGCTCTTCATCTTCCCATATTAAAGAAAATGAAGTCAATATTAAGTTCCCATTATCAAAATTTGTCTAAAATATTTAAGAGAGAAATAGTTATACTTCATTTGCAATAAGCCCTGAAGATTATCAGAGTTAAATTTACAAGTAAATACTTTATGTAATTCTTAAAAAATGTGAAGTATTATTAATTTGATACGTTCCAATGTATAACCAGGGAGCAGCGTGGCACCGTCTTCAAACAACTTAGCATCAAATGTGGTATAACAACTGCCTAAAATAGACAAAACACTTCTCAACATTTCGACCTGAGGGCCTTTTTCAGTTAGTATGTACCTTACTAAGTTGGACCAGTAATTAGTATGGACCATACTAACTCTCCTGATGAAGGCGCTCAACTCGAAACATCAAGAAGTGTTTTGTTTATTTTAGGCAGTTGTTATACCACATTTAATGCTATAGTATTAATTTGAAATTACTTTTACAGTCGTAGCAATAGAAGTGTTCTAAAAAATATTGAGTAATGCATTTGCTCAGATTTATCAGTTGGCTTACGAAATTCATGAAATGTTTGAAAAATTCCTAACTTCCTTTTCGAATTGACTAATCATATGCGTCTACTTAGTCATTATCCAATAGGATTAGATATTTTTCCGAACACTTCTATTGCGGCAACTGTATAATGACCGAGGGGAGAGACAAAGAACTAAAATCGAAAAGAATGCATAAAACTGATCCTCATCAGCGGTGGTCATTTTGAAAGAAATTTTTCTCAATTGTAAAACCTTATACTGTAGGCATTGAGAAAGCTCCAGTCATCTAGTAAGTGCTGGTCATCTAGAAAACACTTGTAACCTACACAGCCAAAGATTGATCAGGTTGTCGCATCAGGGGTGAAAAATGCTGTGCTACATCCTGTGAACAGTATTGTTAACAATGTTGTTGAAGCTTGTTGAATCATCAATGTTGTTGCAATCACGATGCAATGTTGTTGTAACAAGTTGCAACAACATGATTCAACAAGCTTCAACAACATTGTAAACAATACTGTTCACAGGGTGCAGCACAAAATAATTTGTTCACTCCTGTTTTTAACAAAATGCATCAACATGATGATTTTTACGCGTGTAGCACTCCCTAAACCAGTAGTGTACTCTAGTGAACCTATTAAATTATGGCATATTTTTTACCTTGTTTTCTCCGTCATAAATTCGTAAGCCACGTTGTTGTATAACAAGTTCTTCTCCTGTGTTTAGTGGAGTATTACTTGATATCCAAGAAAATCTATCCATTCCTTACACCGTGTATTAAAACACAAAAGCAACCATGTCTCTGCAACCATCGCAAAGCATCTCTTAATCTTCTCTCCCTCCCTAGAAGGACCTGGGTACGAGGTTGCGCAGTTGCGGCTGTTATACGAGTAATACGACTTAGCCAGCTCATTGAAGTGATTGAACATTGTTCTTCCATTATCGCCTATAAAATAACTTCATTGAGGACTTGCTTGTAATGTTTCGAAATCAATGTCTTAGATTTTCCAAGAGTTATGAGCTATGTGTTTTTTCTTGTACCAATATTACCTCCCATATACTTGATTTAGTTAAGTAATTGAAGTATCACGAGTCACAACAGGTTATGTATTGCTACTTCAGTGGTAACATTAATATGCTGAAGAGCAACAACAAATTATAATATTACAAATCATTAACGTTTTACAAGTAGATTCTTTCATGTCATCATAAAAGCAGAGACACTCTCAAATTGCTGGATTACAGCCATTTACCGGCTCCTCTTACAGAAGTAAGTTCTTTCCGTGGAAATTCTCATTCGGGGCAATGTTTTTTAACAACAGTTGACAGACAAAATATTTGTAACGATGTCATCTCCAAATAGGTCGATTATCTTTACATAGTCGCTCTTCCAATTGTTCAATAGCATTTAGTGACAGAACAATTTTATCATGATTAAGAATGCTGTAAACATTCAGACCTAAACCAAAAATTGTTAAAACAATTAGACAAAGTCGCCATCCTGAGAATGCTTGACCGTTCATCACCCTTTTATGCACATGCTCAGGGCGTTCCCCCCTATTTTTCACCTGGGAGGGGCAGGGGGAGCAAATACGCCATTACACTCTACAATAAATCTCAAGTAGAACCAGAGCTTCAAGAAGAGCACGATCGTTTGGTAAAAAACACCGAGCACCGAAATGACAAAATCATCTTTGAAATAGAAAACACGATGAAACGAAGTTAACAGGCGATGTTTTTCAAACATTCTCGTGTACCAATTTAGGCCGGTACCGTGCCAATAAATTGAGTGTGGTGTAAAAAAATTTATAAAAACTCCTAGTGTTGATTGAGATGTACTAGGTTATTGTATTCATTTATCGCAGTTGAGTTTGGCCGAGGACACTGTTAGATTTTATGTACAAAATTTCAGATTTTATGATTTTATGATCAAATTTTGGATTTCATGTACAACGAATTTCATCCTAACTCTAACCTAATATACTATAGAATTTTCAATTGAAAATACCCGGATACAAAAAATACTCGTATACATGATAATGTGCATGATAAAATCAGAATTCGTCTACTTACTAATTGTGTTGTGCATTTCTGCTTTCCCAAAAGATTCAACGGCATGCCGAAGATTTTCATTTGGTTCACTAAACACAAGAAGTGTTCATAGTGATATAGTCGAGTTATTGAATACACATTGTCAGGTGGATTGTCCACGCATTTCACTGCACTGCACTGACAGGAAATGGTAGCTTCTTATAAGTATAGCAATGGGCAATTAGACTTGCTAAATATTGTGCTCATGGAGAAAAAGCACAAAAATCCACCACTAGTAATTCTTTTGAGGTCGGAAGTTACCTGTCAACTACCAGAACAGAATTCCAATTGTTTTTATCAAAAATATTTGCAATTTCCTGAAACAGTATGAAAATAAAAAGGGTCTCAAAATAAAATATATAGCACAATAGAGAGAACTTCAGACTCCTGTTCTTGAAAAATCTTTTAGGTTGCACATTCTCTGAAGATTTGCACGACATTTGAATTAATTCTTCATGCAATGTTGTGCAATA
>NW_021163341.1:0-130937 GCF_004324835.1 Dendronephthya gigantea | reverse complement strand
TGGCATATTTGAATAAGTCTTGCAGGTGTAAAATGTTAATAATTTCTTTGTTACACTTGACACTTGCACAAATCTTCTGAGAGGGATGACGAAGGAGGCTGAATAGTTTACGTATATCGTTCAAAGCAGCTTTAAAAGCTGTAATAAAATTATGACTCTTGGACAGCTTTTAGCATCATGATTAATAACTCAGTTTTCTCTTGGTGTAATATTTCTTATACTCATTATTGAAGATATAGACGAAGTGAAAAGATCACAACATACATCACAAAGATGATATGAATCAACATATCAAAGATGTTACTATACTTCTACTTTTAAAATTTGAATAATGCTTGAACCTTACCTGGCTAATCATAGCGTATATTGAATAATTCTTGCGAGGTTAAAATGTGAATGATTTGTTTGTTATACTTAACACTTGTTCAAAATCTTGTGAGAGGGAAGACGAAGGAGGCTGCACAGTTTTTACGTATATCGTTCAAAGGCAATTTTAAAAGCTGTTATAATATTATGACTCTTGGACAGCTTTTAGGATCATGATTGATAACTCAGTTTTCTCTTGGTGTAATATTTCTTATACTTATTATTGAAGATATAGACGAAGTGAAAAGATCACAACATACATCACAAAGGTGATATGAATCAACATATTAAAGATGTTACTACAATTCTACTTTTAAAATTTTGAATAATGCTTGAATCTTAGATGGCTAATCATGGCATATATTGAATAAGTCTTTCGGGGTTAAAATAAGAATAATTTCTTTGTTATACTTGATACTTGCTGAAAATCTTCTGAGAGGGAAGACGAAAGGAGGCTTTAAAGTTTTACGTATATAGTTCAAAGACAGCTTTAAAAGCTGTAATAATATATCATTCCTAGACAGCTTTTAGCATCATGATTGATAACTCAGTTTTCTTTTGGTGTAATATTTCTTATACTTATTAGCGAAGATATTACACTTAGAAGTCTAGGGTTTTGTCAGTTGATCAAAGAGGCCACTAGAATAACTGCTCAGTCCGCCACATTATTAGATTTAATAGCGACGAACAATAAGAGGTTTATTAGTAAATCTGGAGTATTTAATGCTTGTCTGAGTGACCATGACTTGGTATACTGTATTAGAAAAATGAATTGTAAGCGATCACCTGGACGGACTAAGTCATTTAGAAATTATGCAAGATATAATAGCTCTGCTTTTTGTAATGACCTACGAGGAATCGACTGGGAGAAACAAATGAATTCGACTTTGCCAGAAAGATTGAATGTGAATTTGAGTGTCATTGATCGAATGTGGCTTAACTTTAAATTTGCATTTATTTCTGTTGTTGATCGTCATGCACCAGTGATAAATAAACGGGTGAGAGGAATTGATTGTCCATGGTTGAATGGGGAGATTAAGAAAGTCATGCATGAAAGGGATAATCAAAGCAAAACAGCTCGTAAGACTAATTTGGCTGCAGATTGGAACAAATATAAGTTACTTAGAAATCGGGTCACTGCATTGGTGAAATCAGCTAAAAGAAGTTATAATAGGAAGTTAATAGAAGAGAATTCTGAAGACCCCAAGTCTTTTTGGAGGACATTAACTAGATTAATACCAGGGAAAAAAGAACTTCCTAGGAGTATTAAAGTAGATAACACGTCATTGTATTGTTATTCGAAGATTGCAAATGGTTTCAACAGATTTTTTGTTGGCACAATAACCCGATTGACCGAAGCTATGGGATCTGTTTTTACACTAGGAGAGAGTTTTGGCACGTATTGGAAAAGCAATTCTCCAAAAGAACTGTTTCATTTTCAGGAGGTATCCGAGAATTTGACACTTGGTCAACTTAAAGTGCCACTGTGACGAAAATTCAATTGCCTTTTTTTTACCTTTATTGTAAAGAGTATATACTAATATAATATCTCGCGAAATATTAGTGTGTCAAGTCATTTTATGACTGCGTTATGTGCGCATAAAGTTCGTAATTTTATGACCGCCATTAAAATCCGCCATATTGGCAAAGTTCATGCGAAAGGCCATGTGTGACGTCATAGTCTTCACATTTGCTACACGCGATAATATACTATATTATAGGAGCACTACAGACGCAGTTAGAAAAATATATTTATTTCAATATGCCATCGCCGCGTTGTGTTGTACAAAATTGCAGTAATATGTCTGACAAAAACGCAGGCATTTCACTGCATTCTAGTCCATCTGACGAATTTTTGAGAAGAATATGGATAAAATTTGTTCAAACTAAGCGCGCCAATTTTTTCCCGGGTTCAAAAAATCATCGCTTTATGGTTTGCTCCGACCACTTTTCGACCGATAGTTTCGAGCGCTTATTTCATTTGGATGGTTCATCAAGACGACTCAAGCGCGGTGCTGTTCCAACTATTTGGAAAAAACCACATGCGGTGCCAGAGCTAACAACAAGAGAACGGCGAAAGGTTAGTAATTGTAGCGGATATTTTATACTTTATAGGCTAATTATAAATTCGCGCAATGAACTATTTGTTTTGATCAATATAGCTTTTAAACGACATGCAAAAAGAGTATTCGCAGGAAAACAATGCAAATATAACACGGAATATTGATGAAACGCTAGACGTGGAAAATTGTGAAAATTTGGTAAGTTACATCGGGGAATAAGTTTTTACAAATTTGTATTTGATAATAGAGGTCAAATTTAGTCGGCAGAGGGGTCAAAAATATGTATGCAATAAATACGAATTATTTATATTGCTTCAGAATTTGCTCACTCCAGAACCAGTGGATGACGAAAAGAGTACGGCTTTGCCTGTGGATAAAATTAGTTTATGCAACGAAGAGGTTGTAAACACGAATATTTACCTAATATTTGCAAGTTATAAGTCGGTTCATTCATAATACTCTGCTTTATCGATTACCATGTATAGCCAGAACAAGAATTGGGTGAAACTCCATGCCGCAGCTGCAAAACAAAAGAAAAACAGTTAGATGAGCTGAACGCCAAATTGACAAACGTGTACGCAAAACTGGCCATTAACCAGACACAATGGATACACACAATTAAATCAATAGAAAATAAAAATAACAATTGTGAGTAATTGTAACTGCATGTGTGATATGCACTGAATAACCAATTCTATTTCAACACTTACCTACATTGATTTTCTCTATCAGATGAACAAACGTCTCAGCAAATGGGTGACGCCATCACTGATGAAAACAATCCGGTTTTACTAGCGGAGAAAACCCAAGGTTGGCATTTGCATATGTATCATAAATCATACATAACACAGTACCTGCATACCAAGCACAGCTCATTTTTTTATTTATGACAACTTAGATAATGTTGTTGAAGAACTTTTGGAGGATATGGATATGTCTATATCTGACGACGAGACCAATGACTCAGACACTGCTGATCCACTATGGGAGCCTGAGCAACTGCAACGAAATTATGAGAAAACTGCTGATGATGATGATACCTCAACTAAACTGTAATTATTCAAGTTGTGAATAATATAGTGATCTTTATTATGCCCATTACCATGCTCACAATCTGTCTATTCATTTTTTTAGAATAAACCATTGGAAAAACAAAAGAGATGAACCCAAGGGCATTGTCTTTCTTTCTCAACTATTGCTTCTTGTACAACATTGTCACATCTGTTTTAGTCCTAAACCGCAAGTAAAAACAAGTCGCTGTGGAACCATGATAGTTGTCAGCACGCATTGCAAGAACTGCAAGGAAAAATTTATCTGGAAAAGCCAACCTACTCTTCTAGGAAAGTTTCCAGCTGGGAATATCCTTCTTAGCTTTGCTATCCTATGTGCAGGAGCATCCCCCAGAAAAATACTTCAGGTATTCAAGAATATGGGAGTTTTAGGCTACAATGAGGTGACATATTACTACCATCAAAGGCAATTTCTCTTCCCCTCCATTGTTATGTATTGGAATTCCTACCAGAAAAAGATCTTGGATTCCCTGAAAGGAAAAGAAGTAGTGTTAGCTGGAGATGGACGACATGACAGCATGGGGCATTCTGCAAAGTACTGCACATACACTATGTTTTGTTGCACAGTTGGACTCATAATTCACCTGGTAGTTATTCAGGTAATTACAAAGCCAAAATATTCATAAAAGTAAATAAAACATAGGCCAATTACCACAATGTTTCACTAAGTACACTTCTATTTCACAGGCAAACCAAGCAGGGAGTAGCACAGCAATGGAGGCTCTAGGTCACCAAAAAGCATTGTCATTTCTGCTTTCAACTGCTATCATCATAACAACATTTGTGTCAGACCGTCATGCGTCAATTACCAAGTGGATGAGAGAGACTTGTCCTAAAATGTGCAAGCAAGCAGGGAAACCAGTCATAAAACACTTCTTTGATTTGTGGCATATTGGGAAAAGTATTTGTTTTATTATTTTTTTTTAAGCTTCACAGTGTTGGTATAAACACTAAAACATTTTTAACTGCTATTTTGCAGAAATTCAAAAGATTCTGATCAAACTTGCGAAGGAGAAAGATTGTGAAGTACTTGGGAAATGGAGAAAAGCATGTGTGCGGCATTTCTACTGGGCAGCTACATCAACCTTATCTGGAATTGGAGAAGTGAAATGGGCAAAATTTGAATCTTTTTTTAACCACATCATAAACCAACACAAAAACTTTGCAAATAAAATTTACAACAAGTGCAGCCACAGTGACATTTTGAAACCTCGTGTTTGGTTAACTAAGGGTAATATTAAATTTATGTTGAAAACACAAGACAGGTTAAAGTATTTCTAACCACCAGTATCAACTTATATGCCTACAGGTTCTGTTGCATATGAAAAATTGGTGGAAGCACTTACTAAGAAAAGGCTAGTAAAGGCTGTTAAACAGGCGTCATCTGTGGCCCAAACCAGCTGCTTGGAAGGATACCACTCAGTTGTTAATCAGTTTGCCCCCAAAATGACCCATTACTCATACACTGGAATGCTTTGCAGGTAGATTACATATAGTAAATTGCTAACAGAAGAAAGCAGGTGATTAGGTTAATTGCCAATCAGACAATGAAACTATTTTGTATTTTACAGATCCATTTTAGCAGCGGTGCATTTCAACTTCAATTTACGGAGAGAAAATAAAACAAATAAGGATGGACAAGCACGTCTTCGGGTTGTTTATGCAAAATATAAGGAGGGAGAGGGGACTGTTCGGAATGTTCGAGTGAAGCAAGACTTTTGTAAGTTTGTTAAAGTCATACAAATTTACTTACTCAAATAAGATTAATGCAACGAAGATGTTACCAGATGTATTGTCAGTTCATTTGTAGTGTGATGTGGCTGTTCCTAATTCAGTTCCTTTTCTTCAACACTTCTTTAGCATATATTGAGCAAATTTATGAAACCATGACAAGTACTCCAAGAAAAGAACTGGAAAAATTGGAAAAGGAATTAAGAAAGGAAACTCCACAACCACTTCATTCACTGCTAGAAAACAAACAAGATAAAGAAGAGGCCATTGACATTTACATGTCTCGAAAACGTAAAATTAACACAGACTGTCCTCCTACATGCTCAGGTAAAATTAGTTGCATTTTTTTTAATCATTCAGTAAATAAAATAACTCAAAAATTTTTTTAGATCAAGAACTGCAGGCTTTGTTGAGCAAAAAGTCTAAAGGACAGGCTGCAAGAAAACCACCAACATGCAAGACTTGTGGAAACCCAATGAAAGGTCACAAGAAGGTGGATTGTCGTGTAAATAGTTTGGAGTAATTTGTAAATATTTTGACCACAGTTTCAATCATACAATCACCATTTCATTTTACACAGCGTCTTTTCATCCTATGTGAAGACTGCATTCAATTCGCCTCCCTTACCCTATTTATATGTCTTCGTCATCTTCAAAGCCAGTGTAGTCGCGGTCATCTGTGTTGGGAAATGTCGAGCGTATCCTTTTGTAGCAGCAACACGGTAGTGGGATGTGTCGGGAGCTGCCAGTGAAATCCCACACCAAACGCACCAGTTGCCTGTATGACACCGCTCGTAAGAACCTGCAAAGATATACATATAGAAATTGTCAGCAAATATTTACAGGACAAAAGTGTGGTTTATATTCAACGTTTAAAACTTACTCCGCTCTTGTCTTTTGACCTTCTCGAAACACAGAATTATAATTCCTGTGCCCTTTTGTCTTTAATCCCAACGACGCAATTTCCAAAACCCATTCATTTAGACACACGTCGTTAAAACCCGGGTGATCAACAATGCATTTTTGATGGCCTTCGTCTTCATGTTCATACATCTTATCCCTGCACTGACTTATCTCCATACAACAGCGACACTCTTCAGGTTTCACAATCATGTCGAGGGAACAATTGCCACATTCACACCTTGCAAACAAGAAAAGGCCTAAATAATGTTTGTTCTGCTGTGTATATACAATTATACATACACTTACCAAGAAGTCACGTCAACTTGTGCCTCAAAACGTATTTGCAACGTATTTTCCAATTGCTGTTCGACGGCCACGGCTTCTTCATATTCAGCTACTTCCTCGGGTGACGCAAGTGGCTCAACACTGTCGTCAAACGGCGCAAAAACTTCAGCGTTCGAATCGCGCGATAGCCCCGAATTGGCTGTCGAATAAACCGATGATTCTACAGAAGAATCTGACTCGGTCAAAGACTCCGAAACGCTTTAGATTTCGATGAAATTGACATTTTATATCGTGTATGCCGCACTATACTGGTATAAATACTGCTTTGTTTCCTACAATATTCCCAATGTGTTATTTTGAAGTGTTGAGACTATGACGTCACGAGCCATCTCAAAAATATGAAATAAAGATGGCGGATTTTAATGGCGGATGATGATTTTGGACATTTCTAACACTTATACTGGAGCGGGTACTGCTCCATTTCGACTGAAATTTTGAATAAGGCCTATTTTTACATTGGTAAAGTCATTTCTGAAAAAAAATTACACTTTTTGATGACAAATTTTCGTCACAGTGGCACTTTAATAAGTTGAAAAGTAAGAAAGCAGTCGGATTAGATGCAATCCCTACACGACTTTTAAAGACTCGGCGGAAATCATTACAAATCCACTTACGAAATAATAAATTTTTCACTGACTAATGGATGTGTTCCAAGTGAGTGGAAAGAGGCAAGAGTTATCCCACTTTTTAAATCAGGGAACTCCGATAATATGGATAATTATCGTCCAGTATCAATTCTACCTACTGTTTCTAGATATTAGAGCGAGCTGTCCATACCCAGTTGTACAAGTTTATTACTGATAACAACTTGTTGAGTCCGTATCAGAGCGGCTTTCGCAAGCGTCACTCGACTGACACAGCCTGTATAAGTTTTACCGATAGTATTCGACGTGGTATGGATCAGGGTTTGCTTACGGGGTCGTGTACGGAATCTTGTACCGAATCTTACTTGGCTAATCATGGCATGTATTGAATAAGTCTTGCGGGTGTAAATGTTAATAAGTTTCTTTGTTATACTTGACACTTGCACAAAATCTTCTGAGAGGGATGACGAAGGAGGCTGCACAGTTTTTACGTAATATCGTTCAAAGCAGCTTTAAAAGCTGTAAAATTATGACTCTTGGACAGCTTTTAGCATCATGATTAATAACTCAGTTTTCTCTTGGTGTAATATTTCTTATACTCATTATTGAAGATATAGATGAAGTGAAAAGATCACAACATACATCACAAAGGTGATATGAATCAACATATGCAAGATGTTACTATAATTCTACTTTTAAAATTTTTAATAATGCTTGAATCTTACATGGCTAATCATGGCATATATTGAATAAGTCTTTCGGGGTTAAAATAAGAATAATTCCTTTGTTATACCTTATACTTGCTGAAAATCTTCTGAGAGGGAAGCCGAAAGGAGGCTTTAAAGTTTTTACGTATATAGTTCAAAGACAGCTTTAAAAGGTGTAATAATATTATGATTCCTGGACAGCTTTTAGCATCATGATTGATAACTCAGTTTTCTTTTGGTGTAATATTTCTTATACTTAATAGCGAAGATATAGATGAAGTGAAAAGATCACAACATACATCACAAAGGTGATATGAATAAACATATGAAAGATGTTACTATAATTCTTCTTTTAAAATTTTGAATAATGCTTGAATCTTACTTGGCTAATCATGGCATATATTAAATAAGTCTTGCGGGTGTAAAATGTTAATAAGTTTCTTTGTTATACTTGACACTTGGCACAAAATCTTCTGAGAGGGATGACAAAGGAGGCTGCACAGTTTTTACATATATCGTTCAAAGCAGCTTTAAAAGCTGTAATAATATTATGACTCTTTGACAGCTTTTAGCATCATTATTGATAACTAAGTTTTCTCTTGGTGTAATATTTCTTATACTCATTATTGAAGATATAGACGAAGTGAAAAGATCACAACATACATCACAAAGGTGATATGAATCAACATATCAAAGATGTTACTATAATTCTACTTTTAAAATTTTGAATAATGCTTGAACCTTACATGGCTAATCATAGCGTATATTGAATAATTCTTGCGAGGTTAAAATGTGAATAATTTGTTTGTTATACTTAACACTTGCTCAAAATCTTGTGAGAGGGAAGACGAAGGAGGCTGCAAAGTTTTTTGTATATCGTTCAAAGGCAATTTTAAAGCTGTAATTATATGACTTTTGGACAGCTTTTAGGATCATAATTGATAACTCAGTTTTCTCTTGGTGTAATATTTCTTATACTTATTATTGAAGATATAGACGAAGTGAAAAGATCACAACATACATCACAAAGGTGATAAGAATCAACATATCAAAGATGTTACTATAATTCTACTTTTAAAATTTTGAATAATGCTTGAATCTTAGATGGCTAACCATGGCATATATTGAATAAATCTTTCGGGGTTAAAATAAGAATAATTTCTTTGTTATACTTGACACTTGCTCAAAATCTTCTGAGAGGGATGACGAAGGAGGCTGCACAGTTTTTACGTATATCGTTCAAAGGCAATTTTAAAAGCTGTAATAATATTATGATTCCTGGACAGCTTTTAGTATCATGATTGATAACTCAGTTTTCTTTTGGTGTAATATTTCTTATACCTATTAGCGAAGATATAGACGAAGTGAAAAGATCACAACATACATCACAAAGGTGATATGAATCAACATATGCAAGATGTTACTATAATTCTACTTTTAAAATTTTGAATAATGCTTGAATCTTACATGGCTAATCATGGCATATATTGAATAAGTCTTGCGGGTGTAAATGTTAATAATTTCTTTGTTATACTTGACACTTGCACAAAATCTTCTGAGAGGGATGACGAAGGAGGCTGCACAGTTTTTACGTATATCGTTCAAAGCAGCTTTAAAAGCTGTAATAAAATTATGACTCTTCGACAGCTTTTAGCATCATGATTGATAACTCAGTTTTCTCTTGGTGTAATATTTCTTATACTCATTATTGAAGATATAGACGAAGTGAAAAGATCACAACATAACAAAGGTATATGAATCAACATATCAAAGATGTTACTATAATTCTACTTTTAAAATTTTGAATAATGCTTGAATCTTAATGGCTAATCATGGCATATATTGAATAAGTCTTGAGAGGTTAAAATGTGAATAATTTGTTTGTTATACTTAACACTTGCTTAAAATCTTGTGAGAGGGAAGACGAAGGAGGCTGCACAGTTTTTACGTATATCGTTCAAAGGCAATTTAAAAGCTGTAATAATATTATGACTCTTGGACAGCTTTTAGGATCATGATTGATAACTCAGTTTTCTTTTGGTGTAATATTTCTTATACTTATTAGGGAAGATATAGATGAAGTGAAAAGATCACAACATACATCACAAAGGTGATATGAATAAACATATCAAAGATGTTACTATAATTCTTCTTTTAAAATTTTGAATAATTCTTGAATCCTACATGGGTAATCATGGCATATATTGAATAAGTCTGCGGGTTAAAATGTTAATTATTTTTTTGTTATACTTGACACTTGCTCAAAATCTTCTGAGAGGGATGACGAAGGAGGCTGCACAGTTTTTACGTATATCGTTCAAAGGCAATTTTAAAAGCTGTAATAATATTATGACTCTTGGACAGCTTTTAGGATCATGATTGATAACTCAGTTTTCTCTTGGTGCAATATTTCTTATACTTATTATTAAATATAGACGAAGTGAAAAGATCACAACATACATCACAAAGGTGATATGAATCAACATATCAAGATGTTACTAATTCTACTTTTAAAATTTTGAATAATGCTTGAATCTTAGATGGCTAATCATGGCATATATTGAATAAGTCTTTCGGGGTTAAAATAAGAATAATTTCTTTGTTATACTTGATACTTGCTGAAAATCTTATGAGAGGGAAGACGAAAGGGCTTTAAAGTTTTTACGTATATAGTTCAAAGACTGCTTTAAAAGCTGTAATAATATTATGATTCCTAGACAGCTTTTAGCATCATGATTGATAACTCAGTTTTCTTTTGTGTAATTTTCTTATACTTATTAGCGAAGATATAGATGAAGTGAAAAGATCAAACATACATCACAAAGGTGATATGAATAACATATCAAAGATGTGACTATAATTCTTCTTTTAAAATTTTGAATAATGCTTGAATCCTACATGGCTAATCATGGCATATATTGATGAATAAGTCTGGCGGGGTTAAAATGTTAATAATTTCTTTGTTATACTTGACACTTGCTCAAAATATTCTGAGAGGGATGACGAAGGAGGCTGCACAGTTTTTACGTATATCGTTCAAAGGAATTTTAAAAGCTGTAATAATATTATGATTCCTGGACATCTTTTAGCATCATGATTGATAACTCAGGTTTCTCTTGGTGTAATATTTCTTATACTCATTATTGAAGATATAGACGAAGTGAAAAGATCACAACATACATCACAAAGGTGATATGAATCAACATATGAAAGATGTTACTATAGTTCTACTTTTAAATTTTAATAATGCTTGAATCTTACATGGCTAATCATGGCATATATTGAATAAGTCTTTCGGGGTTAAAATAAGAATTTCCTTTGTTATACCTTATACTTGCTGAAATCTTCTGAGAAACGAAGGAGGCTTTAAAGTTTTTACGTATATAGTTCAAAGACAGCTTTAAAAGCTGTAATAATATTATCATTCTTGGACAGCTTTTAGCATCATGATTGATATTTCAGTTTTCTTTTGGTGTAATATTTCTTATACCTATTAGCGAAGATATAGACGAAGTGAAAAGATCACAACATACATCACAAAGGTGATATGAATCAACATATGCAAGATGTTACTATAATTCTACTTTTAAAATTTTGAATAATGCTTGAATCTTACATGGCTAATCATGGCATATATTGAATAAGTCTTGCGGGTGTAAAATGTTAATAATTTCTTTGTTATACTTGACACTTGCACAAAATCTTCTGAGAGGGATGACGAAGGAGGCTGCACAGTTTTTACGTATATCGTTCAAAGCAGCTTTAAAAGCTGTAATAAAATTATGACTCTTGGACAGCTTTTAGCATCATGATTGATAACTCAGTTTTCTCTTGGTGTAATATTTCTTATACTCATTATTGAAGATATAGACGAAGTGAAAAGATCACAACATACATAACAAAGGTGATATGAATCAACATATCAAAGATATTACTATAATTCTACTTTTAAAATTTTGAATAATGCTTGAATCTTAGATGGCTAATCATGGCATATATTGAATAAGTCTTGAGAGGTTAAAATGTGAATAATTTGTTTGTTATACTTAACACTTGCTAAAATCTTGTGAGAGGAAGACGAAGGAGGCTGCACAGTTTTTACGTATATCGTTCAAAGGCAATTTTAAAAGCTGTAATAATATTATGACTCTTGGACAGCTTTTAGATCATGATTGATAACTCAGTTTTCTTTTGGTGTAATATTTTTATACTTATTAGGAAGATATAGATGAAGTGAAAAGATCACAACATACATCACAAAGGTGATATGAATAAACATATCAAAGATGTTACTATAATTCTTCTTTTAAAATTTTGAATAATTCTTGAATCCTACATGGGTAATCATGGCATATATTGAATAAGTCTGGCCGGGTTAAAATGTTAATTATTTTGTTTGTTATACTTGACACTTGCTGAAAATCTTCTGAGAGGGATGACGAAGGAGGCTGCACAGTTTTTACGTATATCGTTCAAAGGCAATTTTAAAAGCTGTAATAATATTATGACTCTTGGACAGCTTTTAGGATCATGATTGATAACTCAGTTTTCTCTTGGTGTAATATTTCTTATACTTATTATTGAAAATATAGACGAAGTGAAAAGATCACAACATACATCACAAAGGTGATATGAATCAACATATCAAAGATGTTACTACAATTCTACTTTTAAAATTTTGAATAATGCTTGAATCTTAGATGGCTAATCATGGCATATATTGAATAAGTCTTTCGGGTTAAAATAAGAATAATTTCTTTGTTATACTTGATACTTGCTGAAAATCTTATGAGAGGGAAGACGAAAGGAGGCTTTAAAGTTTTTACGTATATAATAGTTCAAAGACTGCTTTAAAAGCTGTAATAATATTATGATTCCTAGACAGCTTTTAGCATCATGATTGATAACTCAGTTTTCTTTTGGTGTAATATTTCTTATACTTATTAGCGAAGATATAGATGAAGTGAAAAGATCACAACATACATCACAAAGGTGATATGAATAAACATATCAAAGATGTGACTATAATTCTTCTTTTAAAATTTTCAATAATGCTTGAATCCTACATGGCTAATCATGGCATATATTGATGAATAAGTCTGGCGGGGTTAAAATGTTAATAATTTCTTTGTTATACTTGACACTTGCTCAAAATATTCTGACAGGGATGACGAAGGAGGCTGCACAGTTTTTACGTATATCGTTCAAAGGCAATTTTAAAAGCTGTAATAATATTATGATTCCTGGACATCTTTTAGCATCATGATTGATAACTCAGGTTTCTCTTGGTGTAATATTTCTTATACTCATTATTGAAGATATAGACGAAGTGAAAAGATCACAACATACATCACAAAGGTGATATGAATCAACATATGAAAGATGTTACTATAATTCTACTTTTAAAATTTTTAATAATGCTTGAATCTTACATGGCTAATCATAACATATATTGAATAAGTCTTTCGGGGTTAAAATAAGAATAATTCCTTTGTTATACCTTATACTTGCTGAAAATCTTCTGAGAGGGAAGCCGAAAGGAGGCTTTAAAGTTTTTACGTATATAGTTCAAAGACAGCTTTAAAAGCTGTAATAATATTATCATTCCTGGACAGCTTTTAGCATCATGATTGATAACTCAGTTTTCTTTTGGTGTAATATTTCTTATACCTATTAGCGAAGATATAGACGAAGTGAAAAGATCACAACATACATCACAAAGGTGATATGAATCAACATATGCAAGATGTTACTATAATTCTACTTTTAAAATTTTGAATAATGCTTGAATCTTACATGGCTAATCATGGCATATATTGAATAAGTCTTGCGGGTGTAAAATGTTAATAATTTCTTTGTTATACTTGACACTTGCACAAAATCTTCTGAGAGGGATGACGAAGGAGGCTGCACAGTTTTTACGTATATCGTTCAAAGCAGCTTTAAAAGCTGTAATAAAATTATGACTCTTGGACAGCTTTTAGCATCATGATTGATAACTCAGTTTCTCTTGGTGTAATATTTCTTATACTCATTATTGAAGATATAGACGAAGTGAAAAGATCACAACATACATAACAAAGGTGATATGAATCAACATATCAAAGATATTACTATAATTCTACTTTTAAAATTTTGAATAATGCTTGAATCTTAGATGGCTAATCATGGCATATATTGAATAAGTCTTGCGAGGTAAAATGTGAATAATTTGTTTGTTATACTTAACACTTGCTCAAAATCTTGTGAGAGGGAAGACGAAGGAGGCTGCACAGTTTTTACGTATATTGTTCAAAGGCAATTTTAAAAGCTGTAATAATATTATGACTCTTGGACAGCTTTTAAGATCATGATTGATAACTCAGTTTCTTTTGGTGTAATATTTCTTATACTTATTAGGGAAGATATAGATGAAGTGAAAAGATCACAACATACATC
The DNA here is from genome assembly GCF_004324835.1 of Dendronephthya gigantea. Classification (NCBI taxonomy): domain Eukaryota; kingdom Metazoa; phylum Cnidaria; class Anthozoa; order Malacalcyonacea; family Nephtheidae; genus Dendronephthya; species Dendronephthya gigantea. The sequence goes on along the minus strand of NW_021163341.1, from coordinate 116,731 downwards.
ACAAAGGTGATATGAATAAACATATCAAAGATGTTACTATAATTCTTCTTTTAAAATTTTGAATAATTCTTGAATCCTACATGGGTAATCATGGCATATATTGAATAAGTCTGGCCGGGGGTTAAAATGTTAATTATTTTGTTTGTTATACTTGACACTTGCTCAAAATCTTCTGAGAGGGATGACGAAGGAGGCTGCACAGTTTTTACGTATATCGTTCAAAGGCAATTTTAAAAGCTGTAATAATATTATGATTCCTGGACAGCTTTTAGATCATGATTGATAACTCAGTTTTCTCTTGGTGTAATATTTCTTATACTCATTATTGAAGATATAGACGAAGTGAAAAGATCACAACATACATCACAAAGGTGATATGAATCAACATATGCAAGATGTTACTATAATTCTACTTTTAAAATTTTGAATAATGCTTGAATCTTACATGGCTAATCATGGCATATATTGAATAAGTTTTCGGGGTAAAATAAGAATAATTCCTTTGTTATACCTTATACTTGGGCTGAAAATCATCTGAGAGGGAAGCCGAAAGGAGGCTTTAAAGTTTTTACGTATATAGTTCAAAGACAGCTTTAAAAGCTGTAATAATATTATCATTCCTGGACAGCTTTTAGCATCATGATTGATAACTCAGTTTTCTTTTGGTGTAATATTTCTTATACCTATTAGCGAAGATATAGACGAAGTGAAAAGATCACAACATACATCACAAAGGTGATATGAATCAACATATGCAAGATGTTACTATAATTCTACTTTTAAAATTTTGAATAATGCTTGAATCTTACATGGCTAATCATGGCATATATTGAATAAGTCTTTCGGGGTTAAAATAAGAATAATTCCTTTGTTATACCTTATACTTGCTGAAAATCTTCTGAGAGGGATGACGAAGGAGGCTGCACAGTTTTTACGTATATCGTTCAAAGCAGCTTTAAAAGCTGTAATAAAATTATGACTCTTGGACAGCTTTTAGCATCATGATTGATAACTCAGTTTTCTCTTGGTGTAATATTTCTTATACTCATTATTGAAGATATAGACGAAGTGAAAAGATCACAACATACATAACAAAGGTGATATGAATCAACATATCAAAGATATTACTATAATTCTACTTTTAAAATTTTGAATAATGCTTGAATCTTAGATGGCTAATCATGGCATATATTGAATAAGTCTTGCGAAGTTAAAATGTGAATAATTTGTTTGTTATACTTAACACTTGCTCAAAATCTTGTGAGAGGGAAGACGAAGGAGGCTGCATAGTTTTTACGTATATTGTTCAAAGGCAATTTTAAAAGCTGTAATAATATTATGACTCTTGGACAGCTTTTAGGATCATGATTGATAACTCAGTTTTCTTTTGGTGTAATATTTCTTATACTTATTAGGGAAGATATAGATGAAGTGAAAAGATCACAACATACATCACAAAGGTGATATGCATAAACATATCAAAGATGTTACTATAATTCTTCTTTTAAAATTTTGAATAATTCTTGAATCCTACATGGGTAATCATGGCATATATTGAATAAGTCTGGCGGGGTTAAAATAAGAATAATTTCTTTGTTATACTTGACACTTGCTCAAAATCTTCTGAGAGGGATGACGAAGGAGGCTGCACAGTTTTTACGTATATCGTTCAAAGGCAATTTTAAAAGCTGTAATAATATTATGATTCCTGGACAGCTTTTAGTATCATGATTGATAACTCAGTTTTCTTTTGGTGTAATATTTCTTATACCTATTAGCGAAGATATAGACGAAGTGAAAAGATCACAACATACATCACAAAGGTGATAAGAATCAACATATGCAAGATGTTACTATAATTCTACTTTTAAAATTTTGAATAATGCTTGAATCTTACATGGCTAATCATGGCATATATTGAATAAGTCTTGCGGGTGTAAAATGTTAATAATTTCTTTGTTATACTTGACACTTGCTCAAAATCTTCTGAGAGGGATGACGAAGGAGGCTGCACAGTTTTTACGTATATCGTTCAAAGGCAATTTTAAAAGCTGTAATAATATTATGATTCCTGGACAGCTTTTAGTATCATGATTGATAACTCAGTTTTCTTTTGGTGTAATATTTCTTATACCTATTAGCGAAGATATAGACGAAGTGAAAAGATCACAACATACATCACAAAGGTGATATGAATCAACATATGCAAGATGTTACTATAATTCTACTTTTAAAATTTTGAATAATGCTTGAATCTTACATGGCTAATCATGGCATATATTGAATAAGTCTTGCGGGTGTAAAATGTTAATAATTTCTTTGTTATACTTGACACTTGCACAAAATCTTCTGAGAGGGATGACGAAGGAGGCTGCACAGTTTTTACGTATATCGTTCAAAGCAGCTTTAAAAGCTGTAATAAAATTATGACTCTTGGACAGCTTTTAGCATCATGATTGATAACTCAGTTTTCTCTTGGTGTAATATTTCTTATACTCATTATTGAAGATATAGACGAAGTGAAAAGATCACAACATACATAACAAAGGTTATATGAATCAACATATCAAAGATGTTACTATAATTCTACTTTTAAAATTTTGAATAATGCTTGAATCTTAAATGGCTAATCATGGCATATATTGAATAAGTCTTGAGAGGTTAAAATGTGAATAATTTGTTTGTTATACTTAACACTTGCTTAAAATCTTGTGAGAGGGAAGACGAAGGAGGCTGCACAGTTTTTACGTATATCGTTCAAAGGCAATTTAAAAGCTGTAATAATATTATGACTCTTGGACAGCTTTTAGGATCATGATTGATAACTCAGTTTTCTTTTGGTGTAATATTTCTTATACTTATTAGGGAAGATATAGATGAAGTGAAAAGATCACAACATACATCACAAAGGTGATATGAATAAACATATCAAAGATGTTACTATAATTCTTCTTTTAAAATTTTGAATAATTCTTGAATCCTACATGGGTAATCATGGCATATATTGAATAAGTCTGGCGGGGTTAAAATGTTAATTATTTTGTTTGTTATACTTGACACTTGCTCAAAATCTTCTGAGAGGGATGACGAAGGAGGCTGCACAGTTTTTACGTATATCGTTCAAAGGCAATTTTAAAAGCTGTAATAATATTATGACTCTTGGACAGCTTTTAGGATCATGATTGATAACTCAGTTTTCTCTTGGTGTAATATTTCTTATACTTATTATTGAAATATAGACGAAGTGAAAAGATCACAACATACATCACAAAGGTGATATGAATCAACATATCAAAGATGTTACTACAATTCTACTTTTAAAATTTTGAATAATGCTTGAATCTTAGATGGCTAATCATGGCATATATTGAATAATTTCGGGGTTAAAATAAGAATAATTTCTTTGTTATACTTGATACTTGCTGAAAATCTTATGAGAGGGAAGACGAAAGGAGGCTTTAAAGTTTTTACGTATATAGTTCAAAGACTGCTTTAAAAGCTGTAATAATATTATGATTCCTAGACAGCTTTTAGCATCATGATTGATAACTCAGTTTTCTTTTGGTGTAATATTTCTTATACTTATTAGCGAAGATATAGATGAAGTGAAAAGATCACAACATACATCACAAAGGTGATATGAATAAACATATCAAAGATGTACTATAATTCTTCTTTTAAAATTTTGAATAATGCTTGAATCCTACATGGCTAATCATGGCATATATTGATGAATAAGTCTGGCGGGGTTAAAATGTTAATAATTTCTTTGTTATACTTGACACTTGCTCAAAATATTCTGAGAGGGATGACGAAGGAGGCTGCACAGTTTTTACGTATATCGTTCAAAGGAATTTTAAAAGCTGTAATAATATTATGATTCCTGGACATCTTTTAGCATCATGATTGATAACTCAGTTTCTCTTGGTGTAATATTTCTTATACTCATTATTTAAGATATAGACGAAGTGAAAAGATCACAACATATATCACAAAGGTGATATGAATCAACATATCAAGATGTTACTATAATTCTACTTTTAAAATTTTGAATAATGCTTGAATCTTACATGGCTAATCATGGCATATATTGAATAAGTCTTCGGGTTAAATAAGAATAATTCTTTGTTATACTTATACTTGCTGAAAATCTTCTGAGAGGGAAGACGAAAGGAGGCTTTAAAGTTTTTACGTATATAGTTCAAAGACAGCTTTAAAAGCTGTAATAATATTATATTCCTGGACAGCTTTTAGCATCATGATTGATAACTCAGTTTTCTTTTGGTGTAATATTTCTTATACTATTAGCGAAGATATAGACGAAGTGAAAAGATCACAACATACATCACAAAGGTGATATGAATCAACATATCAAGATGTTACTATAATTCTACTTTTAAAATTTTTAATAATTCTTGAATCTTACATGGCTAATCATGGCATATATTGAATAAGTCTTCGGGGTTAAAATAAGAATAATTCTTTGTTATACTTATACTTGCTGAAAATCTTCTGAGAGGGATGACGAAGGAGGCTGCACAGTTTTTACGTATATCGTTCAAAGCAGCTTTAAAAGCTGTAAAATATTATGACTCTTGGACAGCTTTTAGCATCATGATTGATAACTCAGTTTTCTCTTGGTGTAATATTTCTTATACTCATTATTGAAGATATAGACGAAGTGAAAAGATCACAACATACATCACAAAGGTGATATGAATCAACATATCAAAGATGTTACTATAATTCTAGTTTTAAAATTTTGAATAATGCTTGAATCTTAGATGGCTAATCATGGCATATATTGAATAAGTCTTCGGGGTTAAAATGTAATAATTTCTTTGTTATACTTGACACTTGCTCAAAATCTTCTGAGAGGGAGACGAAGGAGGCTGCACAGTTTTTACGTATATCGTTCAAAGGCAATTTTAAAAGCTGTAATAATATTATGATTCCTGGACAGCTTTTAGCATCATGATTGATAACTCAGTTTTCTTTTGGTGTAATATTTCTTATACCTATTAGCGAAGATATAGACGAAGTGAAAAGATCACAACATACATCACAAAGGTGATATGAATCAACATATCAAAGATGTTACTATAATTCTACTTTTAAAATTTTGAATAATGCTTTAATCTTACATGGCTAATCATAGCGTATATTGAATAATTCTTGCGAGGTTAAAATGTTAATAATTTCTTTGTTATACTTGACACTTGCACAAAATCTTCTGAGAGGGATGACGAAGGAGGCTGCACAGTTTTTACGTATATCGTTCAAAGCAGCTTTAAAAGCTGTAATAATATTATGACTCTTGGACAGCTTTTAGCATCATGATTGATAACTCAGTTTTCTCTTGGTGTAATATTTCTTATCATTATTGAAGATATAGATGAAGTGAAAAGATCACAACATACATCACAAAGGTGATATGAATCAACATATCAAAGAGGTTACTATAATTCTACTTTTAAAATTTTGAATAATGCTTGAATCTTAGATGGCTAATCATGGCATATATTGAATAAGTCTTGGGTTAAAATGTGAATAATTTGTTTGTTATACTTGACACTTGCTAAAATCTTGTGAGAGGGAAGACGAAGGAGGCTGCACAGTTTTTTTGTATATCGTTCAAAGGCAATTTTAAAAGCTGTAATAATATTATGACTTTTGGACAGCTTTTAGGATCATGATTGATAACTCAGTTTTCTTTTGGTGTAATATTTCTTATACTTATTAGGAAGATATACGAAGTGAAAAGATCACAACATACATCACAAAGGTGATATGAATAACATATCAAAGATGTTACTATAATTCTTCTTTTAAAATTTTGAATAATTCTTGAATCCTACATGGGTAATCATGGCATATATTGATAAGTCTGGCGGGTTAAAATGTTAATTATTTGTTTGTTATACTTGACACTTGCTGAAATCTTCTTAGAGGATGACGAAGGGAGCTGCACAGTTTTTACGTAATCGTTCAAAGCAGCTTTAAAAGCTGTAAAAAATTATGACTCTTGGACAGCTTTTAGCATCATGATTGATAACTCAGTTTCTCTTGGGTAAATTCTTTATACTCATTATTTGAAGATATAGACAAGTGAAAGATCACAACAACATAACAAAGGTTATATGAATCAACATATCAAAGATGTTACTATAATTCTACTTTTAAAATTTTGAATAATGCTTGAATCTTAAATGGCTAATATGGCATTATTGAATAAGTTTGAGAGGTTAAAATGTGAATGATTTGTTTGTTATACTTAACACTTGCTTAAAATCTTGTGAGAGGGAAGACGAAGGAGGCTGCACAGTTTTACGTATATCGTTCAAAGCAATTTTAAAAGCTGTAATAATATATGACTCTTGGACAGCTTTTAGGATCATGATTGATAACTCAGTTTTCTTTTGTGTATATTTCTTATACTTATTAGGGAAATATAATGAAAGTGAAAAGATCACAACATACATCACAAAGGTATATGAATAACATATCAAAGATTTACATAATCTTCTTTAAAATTTTGAATAATTCTGAATCCTACATGGGTAATCATGGCATATATGAATAAGTCTGGCGGGGTTAAAATGTTAATTATTTTGTTATACTTGACACTTGCTCAAAATCTTCTGAAGGATGACGAAGGAGGCTGCACAGTTTTTACGTATATCGTTCAAAGGCAATTTTAAAAGCTGTAATAATATATGACTCTTGGACAGCTTTTGATCATGATTGATAACTCAGTTTCTCTTGGTGCAATATTCTTATACTTATTATTGAAAATAGACGAAGTGAAAAGATCACACATACATCACAAGGTGAATGAATCACATATCAAAGATGTTACTACAATTCTACTTTAAAATTTTGAATAATGCTTGAATCTTAGATGGCTAATCATGCATATATTGAATAAGTCTTTCGGGTTAAAATAAGAATAATTTCTTTGTTAACTTGATACTTGCTGAAAATCTTATGAGAGGGAAGACGAAAGGAGGCTTTAAAGTTTTTACGTATATAGTTCAAAGACTGCTTTAAAAGCTTAATAATATTATGATTCCTAGACAGCTTTTAGCATCATGATTGATAACTCAGTTTTCTTTAGTGTAATTTCTTATACTTATTAGCGAAGATATAGATGAAAGTGAAAAGATCACACATACATCACAAAGTGATATGAATAAACATATAAAATGTGACTAAATTCTTCTTTAAAATTTTGAATATGCTTGAATCCTACTGGCTAATCATGGCATATATGATGAATAAGTCTGGCGGGTTAAAATGTTAATAATTTCTTTGTTATACTTGACACTGCTCAAAATATTCTGAGAGGGATGACGAAGGAGGCTGCACATTTTTACGTATATCGTTCAAAGGAATTTTAAAAGCTGTAATAATATTTGATTCCTGGACATCTTTTAGCATCATGATTGATAACTCAGTTTCTCTTGGTGTAATATTTCTTATACTCATTATTGAAGATATAGACGAAGTGAAAAATCACAACATACTCACAAAGGTGATATGAATCAACATATGAAAGATGTTACTATAGTTCTACTTTTAAAATTTTTAATAGCTTGAATCTTACATGGCTAATCATGGCAATATTGAATAAGTCTTCGGGGTTAAAATAAGAATAATTCCTTTGTTATACTTATACTTGCTCGAAAATCTTCTGAGAGGGAAGCCGAAAGGAGGCTTTAAAGTTTTTACGTTATAGTTCAAAGACAGCTTTAAAAGCTGTAATAATATTATCATTCTTGGACAGCTTTTAGCATCATGATTGATATCAGTTTCTTTTGGTGTAATATTTCTTATACCTATTAGCGAAGATATAGACGAAGTGAAAAGATCACAACATACATCACAAAGGTGATATGAATCAACATATGCAAGATGTTACTATAATTCTACTTTTAAAATTTGAATAATGCTTGAATCTTACATGGCTAATCATGGCATATTGAATAATCTTGCGGGTGTAAAATGTTAATAATTTCTTTGTTATACTTGACACTTGCACAAAATCTTCTGAGGGATGACGAAGGAGCTGCACAGTTTTTACGTATATCGTTCAAAGCAGCTTTAAAAGCTGTAATAAAATTATGACTCTTGACAGCTTTTAGCATCATGATTGATAACTCAGTTTTCTCTTGGTGTAATATTTCTTATACTCATTATTGAAGATATAGACGAAGTAAAAGATCACAACATACATAACAAAGGTGATATGAATCAACATATCAAAGATATTACTATAATTCTACTTTTAAAATTTTGAATAATGCTTGAATCTTAGATGGCTAATCATGGCATATATTGAATAAGTCTTGCGAGGTAAAATGTGAATAATTTGTTTGTTATACTTAACACTTGCTCAAAATCTTGTGAGAGGGAAGACGAAGGAGGCTGCACAGTTTTACGTATATTGTTCAAAGGCAATTTTAAAAGCTGTAATAATTATGACTCTTGGACAGCTTTTAAGATCATGATGATAACTCAGTTTTCTTTTGGTGTAATATTTCTATACTTTTAGGGAAGATATAGATGAAGTGAAAAGATCACAACATACATCACAAAGGTGATATGAATAAACATATCAAAGATGTTACTATAATTCTTCTTTTAAAATTTTGAATAATTCTTGAATCCTACATGGGTAATCATGGCATATATTGAATAAGTCTGGCGGGGTTAAAATGTTAATTATTTTGTTTGTTATACTTGACACTTGCTCAAAATCTTCTGAGAGGGATGACGAAGGAGGCTGCACAGTTTTTACGTATATCGTTCAAAGGCAATTTTAAAAGCTGTAATAATATTATGACTCTTGGACAGCTTTTAGGATCATAATTGATAACTCAGTTTTCTCTTGGTGTAATATTTCTTATACTTATTATTGAAGATATAGACGAAGTGAAAAGATCACAACGTACATCACAAAGGTGATAAGAATCAACATATCAAAGATGTTACTATAATTCTACTTTTAAAATTTTGAATAATGCTTGAATCTTAGATGGCCAATCATGGTTTATATTGAATAAGTCTTTCGGGGTTAAAATAAGAATAATTTCTTTGTTATACTTGATACTTGCTGAAAATCGTCTGAGAGGGAAGACGAAAGGAGGCTTTAAAGTTTTTACGTATATAATTCAAAGACAGCTTTTAAAGCTGTAATAATATTATGATTCCTGGACAGCTTTTAGCATCATGATTGATAACTCATTTTTGTTTTGGTGTAATATTTCTTATACTTATTAGCGAAGATATAGATGAAGTGAAAAGATCACAACATACATCACAAAGGTGATATGAATAAACATATCAAAGATGTTACTATAATTCTTCTTTTAAAATTTTGAATAATTCTTGAATCCTACATGGCTAATCATGGCATATATTGAATAAGTCTGGCGGGGTTTGTAATATTCTTTCTGTATGTATCCTTATTCTAACTCTTGTATATTTCTTAACCCTACTACAATACTCTCTTGTTCTATCTACCTCCTTAATTAGTCCTGTCAACATAATGTCAATCATCTCTATTTTAGTATTATAATTAGTTATTATTATATATTGTATTATCTGTATATTACATCACTCCCCTTTTTTGAGAAAGTGTTTATTTCCACATTAATGGGTTACCGTATCTTTGCGGTGCTCTTCTGTCTCTCGTTGATCTCCTAGCTATGTTCAGTGGAACTTCGGGTGTCGATTGAGAATTGTTCTGTCCTGCCTTCGCATTCTCTGCATCTTTTCCTTTATACTCTTCGTCATCGACGTCAGTATCTACCTCTACTTTTTTCCCGGGGATACGTTTAAAGTGTGACACGTTTCTTGTTATTTTGTGTCCATCTTTACTTTGTGCTGTAACTTGCGATCTGTTTGTTCCTATAACACGATATGGTGTGGTGTCAAAATTTGTTGTCAGCTTGTTTTGTTTTCTCTGTCTAACCAAAACACTATCACCGACAGCGATGTTACGATGTTTAGTTTTCCGACGATTGTCTGCGTACTGCTTGTTATACTCTTTTCCTGCCTTGTCATTCTCTCGTGCTTGTTTGTGTCTGTTCACAATGTTACGTTTACTGATCATTGGAAGTTTGCCTTTTACCACACGATTGAATATTAACTCCGACGGTGGTACTTTGGTAGTCGAATGTGGCGTTGTTCTGTATTGAAGTAGAAACCTGTTTAGCTCTTGTCTCCACGGTCTTCCTTCGGCTTTAGCAGTTCTTAAAGCTTTGCCTAAGGGCTGCATGAATCGTTCGGCTTCGCTATTACCTTGCGGCCAATATGGTGTGGAATATAATACTTTAATTCCTAACGCTCGAACATATCGTCGATATTCTTCTCCGTTAAAAGGAGGGCCATTGTCCGTTTTTAACGTATCTGGTATGCCATGCGTTGCGAACATTTTGTCCAACTTAGGTATAACCGTTGAAGCTTTAGTTGACGACACGATTTCCACTTCTGGATACCTGGAGTATCTATCGATCACTACTAGAAGATATTCTCCAGATGGTAACGGACCGTAGAAATCGGCATGAATAACTTCCCAAGGTCCCTTTGGCATGCTCGTCATAGACAGAGGTTCTGGTGGTTTTGGCTTTCCTACCGCTTGACATGGAATGCATTTCGCCCGGTGTCTTTCACTAATTGATCTATATTAGGAAACCATATTTTTTCTCTTAAAAGTGCCTTGGTCTTTGTTAGTCCCATATGACAATCATGAGCAATATCAATGGCTCTTTGTTGAAGGCTTTCTGGAATTACTATTCTGGCACCACGGAGTATAACTCCTTTCGTTGTAACGGACAGCTCGTCTTTGATTTGCTTGAACTGTTTAACAATGTTGTAGTCCCACTTATTTAGTTTGATTGCTGCTCGAACACCTTTTAACACTTCGTCTTCATCCGTCGCTTTTATAATTTCTTCAATTGTCATGGTCTTCGGAACGCTGTTGAGTGCGATAAAGTTCACATATTCTTCGGTCATGCGTTGCTGTTCGAAGCTTGTTTCTACTGGGTGCCTAGAGAGATAATCAGCAGGATTCGTTCGTCCTGGTCTATAAATAACTTTGAATGAATAAGGTTGAAGTCTCAGAACCCAGCGCTCAACACGGGCAGATGCTTTTGCGTTTCTGTTGCCGTATATGACCTCAAGAGGCTTGTGGTCAGTGACTAATGTGAAATGCGAACCATATATGAAGAGATGGAAGTGTTCTATTCCCCAGACGATTGCTAGGGCTTCACGCTCTTTTTGTGCATATCGCTTTTCAACTTTCGTCAGTGCCCGACTGGCGTAGGCTACGACTCTCTCATCATCTTTGCCTGGCGTTGATTGTGATAAAATAGCGGATATACCTACTGGACTTGCATCTACTGTGATATATGTGTCCTTTTGAGTGTCAAAATATGCCATGCACTCGTTCGCTGATAGTGCAGATGTCAATTGTTGGAATGCCTTCTGATGAACGTCTCGCCATTCAAATTTCGTATTTTTTTTTGTCAACTCACGTAACGGTGCTGTTATTGTGGCAAAGTTTGCGATATAGCGACTACTGTAATTGGCCATGCCTAATAAACTTCGGACATCGTGTACATTTGTGGGCGTTGGTGCATTTTGTAAGTCCTTTACGCGTTTGGGATCTGGTTTCGTTCCACCTTCTGAAAAGACTTGTCCAAAAAAGTCTAAGCTTTTATTTAGAAATGTGCATTTTAATCTGTTAAGTTGCAATCCCTTGTGGTAAAGCCTCTGTAAGCATTTATCTAAGTTCTCATCATGTTCTTGTCTCGTTTTCCCATAAATTATTATGTCGTCCGCAATGTTCCTAACGCCTTGTAATCCTCTCAATTGTTCTTGTAGAGTGAACTGAAAAATCTCTGCGGCTGCGTTAGTCCCGTAATTCAAACGTTTGTATCTAAATAGTCCTTCATGAGTGCTAAAAGTTGTGATATAACGACTATTTTCTTCTAACTCTAATTGATGGTACGCCTGTGAAAGATCTAGTTTTGAAAACCATTTCGCACCGTTTAGTTCAAGTCGAATATCTTCTACTGTCGGTATTGGGTGTCTAACTCGGTTAATCGCTGAATTTGCTTGTCTCATGTCAACGCACAGACGCACTCCGCCATCCTTTTTGGGGACTATCACTATGGGAGAAACCCATGGGGTTGGTTGTGACTCTGGTACTCGTTCAATAATGTCACTACGCTCTAACTGTTCTAATTCGGCTTTCACTTTTTCTCGTACGTGAAAAGGGATACGCCTTTGTGGCTGCGCTTTTGGTGGGTGTGTCGAATCAATATTTAATTTTATCTGCTCACCTTTTAACTTGCCTAAACCATGAAAAACTCTCTCATTTTTCTTTAAAATCTGATCGATTTTTCCGTCTCGATTGGTTTGCGTGACACCATGTATATGTAAACTTATTAATCCAAGCTCTTGGGCAGTCGAAGCAGATATAAGGTTCCCACTGTCCGGGCTATTAGCTACATAGAATGTTGCGACTGTGACTCTTTTATGTGTCTCTACTAATGCCTCGAATTTTCCAATAAATTTAACTGGTTTATCAGCGGTATATGCAAATGCCTTAATGTTTGTACTTCTCAACTTTACACCGTCCATTTTCTCATACGTATACTTATCTATAACATTAATTGTTGCACCAGTATCTATTGTCGCGTCAAAAGAGGATTTGCAGACAGTAACACGGACTTTGGGAGTGTTTTTACTACGTACAGAATATAAATAATCTTCATTTTCATCAGTACTGTCTGAACGATCGCTCTCATTGGGTTTCAGAGGGTTTAGGTGTCGTTTGCTGGTTTTTCCCTCTTGTTTCTTATAGTAATTTCGTGTAGTATTGTCTCGTTTAGGCTTGCCGCGACATACTTTAGAAAAATTATTCTGCTTACCGCATTTATGACAACTTTTCCCTTTCGCTGGGCAAACGCCTTGATGGGGATATGAACCGCCACAAAAATGACATCTTCTCGTTGATTGTATTGGGGCTATGCTGTTGCTGTTCTGGTCCTTTGATTCTATGTCTCGGGCTTGATATTTACTCTGCTCATCCCTGCGGCCATCGAGAAGGATATCTTTGAGTGTGTACTGAGGATCTCTTAGGGCTTTCTTGCGTATTCTTGAAGAAGTCCCTGCCATTATTATCTGTTGTTCTACTTCGAAGTCAACATCAGTGAACCCACAGGTTTGAGAAAGCTTTCGTAATCGGGTATGGAATTGTTCTAAAGTTTCCGATTGTTCCTGCTTAGCTTCTCGAAATTTGTATACTTCATAGCGGCGATTTTTTTGTGGTTCAAAGTATTCCCTAAGTTTTGTTTTGGCACGCTCATAGTCATCGTCATCACCTGTATCATTTAACTGTCGAAATATCTCACGGATGCGCGAGCCAGCTTGATAAAGAAGAAGCGCTCTTTGTCGCCTTTTATCTTGAATTCCACTAGCGAGTAGAAACATTTCAAAGTCTGCGAGCCATGTGTTCCATCGCGTCGCTAAGCTAGCACCGATTTCTATGTCTGGGTTGAATTCTGCTATGGGTTGTATCGAAAGAGACGATGTCACTGTTTGTACATTTGTATTATCTTCTTGGACGTTTTCTTCTGCCATTCTCGTCGCCAATGTAATATTCTTTCTGTATGTATCTTTATTCTAACTCTTGTATATTTCTTAACCCTACTACAATACTCTCTTGTTCTATCTACCTCCTTAATTAGTCCTGTCAACATAATGTCAATCATCTCTATTTTAGTATTATAATTAGTTATTAATATATATTGTATTATCTGTATATAACAGGGTTAAAATGTTAATTATTTTGTTTGTTATACTTGACACTTGCTCAAAATCTTCTGAGAGGGATGACGAAGCAGGCTGCACAGTTTTTACGTATATCGTTCAAAGGCAATTTTAAAAGCTGTAATAATATTATGATTCCTGGACATCTTTTAGCATCATGATTGATAACTCAGTTTTCTCTTGGTGTAATATTTCTTATACCTATTAGCGAAGATATAGACGAAGTGAAAAGATCACAACATACATCACAAAGGTGATATGAATCAACATATGCAAGATGTTACTATAATTCTACTTTTAAAATTTTGAATAATGCTTGAGTCTTACATGGCTAATCATGGCATATATTGAATAAGTCTTGCGGGGTTAAAATAAGAATAATTTCTTTGTTATACTTGATACTTGCTGAAAATCTTCTGAGAGGGAAGACGAAAGGAGGCTTTAAAGTTTTTACGTATATAGTTCAAAGACAGCTTTAAAAGCTGTAATAATATTATGATTCCTAGATAGCTTTTAGCATCATGATTGATAACTCAGTTTTCTTTTGGTGTAATATTTCTTATACTTATTAGCGAAGATATAGATGAAGTGAAAAGATCACAACATACATCACAAAGGTGATATGAATAAACATATCAAAGATGTGACTATAATTCTTCTTTTAAAATTTTGAATAATGCTTGAATCCTACATGGCTAATCATGGCATATATTGATGAATAAGTCTGGCGGAATTAAAATGTTAATAATTTCTTTGTTATACTTGACACTTGCTCAAAATATTCTGAGAGGGATGACGAAGGAGGCTCCACAGTTTTTACGTATATCGTTCGAAGCAGCTTTAAAAGCTGTAATATTATTATGACTCTTCGACAGCTTTTAGCATCATTATTGATAACTAAGTTTTCTCTTGGTGTAATATTTCTTATACTCATTATTGAAGATATAGACGAAGTGAAAAGATCACAACATACATCACAAAGGTGATATGAATCAACATATCAAAGATGTTACTATAATTCTACTTTTAAAATTTTGAATAATGCTTGACCTTACATATCTAATCATAGCGTATATTGAATAATTCTTGCGAGGTTAAAATGTGAATAATTTGTTTGTTATACTTAACACTTGCTCAAAATCTTGTTAGAGGGAAGACGAAGGAGGCTGCACAGTTTTTACCTATATTGTTCAAAGGCAATTTTAAAAGCTGTAATAATATTATGACTTTTGGACAGCTTTTAGGATCATAATTGATAACTCAGTTTTCTCTTGGTGTAATATTTCTTATACTTATTATTGAAGATATAGACGAAGTGAAAAGATCACAACATACATCACAAAGGTGATAAGAATCAACATATCAAAGATGTTACTACAATTCTACTTTTAAAATTTTGAATAATGCTTGAATCTTAGATGGCTAATCATGGCATATATTGAATAAGTCTTTCGGGGTTAAAATAAGAATAATTTCTTTGTTATACTTGATACTTGCTGAAAATCTTCTGAGAGGAAAGACGAAAGGAGGCTTTAAAGTTTTTACGTATATAGTTCAAAGACAGCTTTAAAAGCTGTAATAATATTATGATTCCTAGACAGCTTTTAGCATCATGATTGATAACTCAGTTTTCTTTTGGTGTAATATTTCTTATACTTATTAGCGAAGATATAGATGAAGTGAAAAGATCACAACATACATCACAAAGGTGATATGAATAAACATATCAAAGATGTGACTATAATTCTTCTTTTAAAATTTTGAATAATGCTTGAATCCTACATGGCTAATCATGGCATATATTGATGAATAAGTCTGGCGGGGTTAAAATGTTAATTATTTTGTTTGTTATACTTGACACTTGCTCAAAATCTTCTGAGAGAGATGACGAAGGAGGCTGCAAGTTTTTACGTATATCGTTCAAAGGCAATTTTAAAAGCTTTAATAATATTATGATTCCTGGACATCTTTTAGCATCATGATTGATAACTCAGTTTTCTCTTGGTG
Organism: Dendronephthya gigantea; assembly: GCF_004324835.1. Taxonomy (NCBI): domain Eukaryota; kingdom Metazoa; phylum Cnidaria; class Anthozoa; order Malacalcyonacea; family Nephtheidae; genus Dendronephthya; species Dendronephthya gigantea. The sequence goes on along the minus strand of NW_021163341.1, from coordinate 100,882 downwards.
TAATATTTCTTATACTCATTATTGAAGATATAGACGAAGTGAAAAGATCACAACATACATCACAAAGGTGATATGAATAAACATATCAAAGATGTGACTATAATTCTTCTTTTAAAATTTTGAATAATGCTTGAATCTTACATGGCTAATCATGGCATATATTGATGAATAAGTCTGGCGGGGTTAAAATGTTAATAATTTCTTTGTTATACTTGACACTTGCACAAAATCTTCTGAGAGGGATGACGAAGGAGGCTGCACAGTTTTTACGTATATCGTTCAAAGCAGCTTTAAAAGCTGTAATAATATTATGACTCTTCGACAGCTTTTAGCATCATTATTGATAACTAAGTTTTCTCTTGGTGTAATATTTCTTATACTCATTATTGAAGATATAGACGAAGTGAAAAGATCACAACATACATCACAAAGGTGATATGAATCAACATATGCAAGATGTTACTATAATTCTACTTTTGAAATTTTGAATAATGCTTGAACCTTACATGGCTAATCATAGCGTATATTGAATAATTCTTGCGAGGTTAAAATGTGAATAATTTGTTTGTTATACTTAACACTTGCTCAAAATCTTGTGAGAGGGAAGACGAAGGAGGCTGCACAGTTTTTACGTATATCGTTCAAAGGCAATTTTAAAAGCTGTAATAATATTATGACTGTTGGACAGCTTTTAGGATCATAATTGATAACTCAGTTTTCTCTTGGTGTAATATTTCTTATACTTATTATTGAAGATATAGACGAAGTGAAAAGATCACAACATACATTACAAAGGTGATAAGAATCAACATATCAAAGATGTTACTATAATTCTACTTTTAAAATTTTGAATAATGCTTGACCTTACATATCTACCCTTACGAAAATATTCTATAGAATATTCTATTGAAATATTCTATAGAATATCCTATAGAATATTCTAAAAGATTTTGGCACTAATTCTATAGAATATTCTATAGGATATTCTATGGAACATTCAATAGAAGATTCTATAGAAGATGCTATAGAAGATGCTATAGAAGATTCTATAGAAGATCCTATAGAAGATTCTATAGAAGATGCTATAGAAGATGCTATAGAATGCTATAGGATATGCTACATACAGTAGCATATTCTACAGAACATGCAATTGCAATATTACACAATTAAGATGTGCTATTCACTCTTCTGTGCAATATTACCAATATATTATGTCTAGCCATGAGAAAACATCAATGATGAAAATGACTTCAAGAATAAAAAGATATATATTAGAAATATTGGCATATATGTATCAGTACAAGTATAAGTAGCTCAGTTCATTATTTTTCGCAGGACTTCTTTTTAGCATTTTCTTAGCATTACTTGTCACACGTACTTCAGATGCAGGACAACCATATCTTTTTGAAGTATACTCTACATTAAGGAATATCAGTGATTGAAAAATTATTTAAAAATGCAGGACTTGTCTTACCATGCTGTGAGTGATGAAATAGTATACAATATATATTTAGCTAACTGAAATAAGTTATCAGCTTACCACATATGCCATTGACTTTTTCCTTGTCAAGTTGTGGCTTGGCATCCTTCTCCTTTAATGCATTGGAGATCTTTCCTGTCATGGAGTGTGTGGACAGAACCTCCCGGCTCCACAATATACCCATAATATTGAGTACACAAAATCCTTTAAATTTAATTGCCTTTTCCTTTTAAAACCTTCTGTTGAGTCTTTGTTATTGAGACACTGGGACATAAGGGCACCTACAAATATAATTATACCATTTTGACCTTTGGTTTATAGTATGATGTTTGGACATAAGCAAATCTGCAAATTTAATAGTAAATGCAAAATTAAACACTTGAGACATTATATTCACTCTTAGAATGATATATTAAAAATTAAGTATTCTATATACAATATAAAGGGTATAGAGAATATTTGTTAATTGCCTGCACAAACATATAGGCTATAGCATATAACTACAAACACACTCACCACTTAATTCCAATACTTTAGCTTCACATGTTATTGTTGAAATTGTAGATGGGTCAATGGAACCTTTCAGAAATTTTCTGATGGCCTTGACACAATTTCTTTCTCACGATCCTAGTCTATAGTCATGTACCATTCACAAAATTATCCGAATCTTCTGATTCTTCTCACATAATCCAGCGCGTTTCACCAACCTTCTATACTCCTCATCGACAAATTCAAGTACTGCGTATTTCATGTTCAAATACGAAAGAAAAACTCGCTAAATTCTACCAGTATCAGTTATAAAACGTTGAACGAATGACAAAGACGCGCTCACAATTTGAAAATTATGCGTTATGCGTGTCAGTTACACAAGTCCCACATAACTTTGCGGCCTTGTTTCGGCAAAACGCCCGCCATCTAACCTGCGAACAGGCATATTATGAAACAGATATGTCTAAAATACTTGTGATTTGTCTTTACAAAACGAATGATTTTTGCGGAAAATTTTAACATTAAGATTTAAAAAGTATGTCGAGAGGACCTCACACAAAATACGAATATGATGCTATTCAACTTTTGTGTTTCTAGACAGATGAAAACACATTTCTCGACCAATATCAATCGTGTACTAAAATTGCTATATTTTAAATTGCCTTAATTATTACATAAAATCACATTCTGTATAACATTTTATAGATTATTGTGTACAGCATGTTCTATAGAATATATCATTCACAATAGAATATTCTATAGGATCTGTAAATTCTATAGAATATGGCAATGGAATATGCTATAGGATAAGAAGTCCTATAGAATATTCTATAGGATCTGTAAATTCTATAGAATATGGCAATGGAATATTCTATAGGATAAGAAGTCCTATAGAACATTCTATAGGATCTGTAAATTCTATAGAATATGGCAATGGAATATTCTATAGGATAAGAAGTCCTATAGAACATTCTATAGGATCTGTAAATTCTATAGAATATGGCAATGGAATATTCTATAGGATAAGAAGTCCTATAGAATATTCTATAGGATTTAGAATATGCTATAGCATATTCTATAGGATTCTATAGAACATTTTCGTAAGGGTAATCATAGCGTATATTGAATAAATCTTGCGAGGTTAAAATGTGAATAATTTGTTTGTTATACTTAACACTTGCTCAAAATCTTGTTAGAGGGAAGACGAAGGAGGCTGCACAGTTTTTACCTATATTGTTCAAAGGCAATTTTAAAAGCTGTAATAATATTATGACTTTTGGACAGCTTTTAGGATCATAATTGATAACTCAGTTTTCTCTTGGTGTAATATTTCTTATACTTATTATTGAAGATATAGACGAAGTGAAAAGATCACAACATACATCACAAAGGTGATAAGAATCAACATATCAAAGATGTTACTACAATTCTACTTTTAAAATTTTGAATAATGCTTGAATCTTAGATGGCTAATCATGGCATATATTGAATAAGTCTTTCGGGGTTAAAATAAGAATAATTTCTTTGTTATACTTGATACTTGCTGAAAATCTTCTGAGAGGAAAGACGAAAGGAGGCTTTAAAGTTTTTACGTATATAGTTCAAAGACAGCTTTAAAAGCTGTAATAATATTATGATTCCTAGACAGCTTTTAGCATCATGATTGATAACTCAGTTTTCTTTTGGTGTAATATTTCTTATACTTATTAGCGAAGATATAGATGAAGTGAAAAGATCACAACATACATCACAAAGGTGATATGAATAAACATATCAAAGATGTGACTATAATTCTTCTTTTAAAATTTTGAATAATGCTTGAATCCTACATGGCTAATCATGGCATATATTGATGAATAAGTCTGGCGGGGTTAAAATGTTAATTATTTTGTTTGTTATACTTGACACTTGCTCAAAATCTTCTGAGAGAGATGACGAAGGAGGCTGCACAGTTTTTACGTATATCGTTCAAAGGCAATTTTAAAAGCTTTAATAATATTATGATTCCTGGACATCTTTTAGCATCATGATTGATAACTCAGTTTTCTCTTGGTGTAATATTTCTTATACTCATTATTGAAGATATAGACGAAGTGAAAAGATCACAACATACATCACAAAGGTGAAATGAATAAACATATCAAAGATGTGACTATAATTCTTCTTTTAAAATTTTGAATAATGCTTGAATCTTACATGGCTAATCATGGCATATATTGATGAATAAGTCTGGCGGGGTTAAAATGTTAATAATTTCTTTGTTATACTTGACACTTGCACAAAATCTTCTGAGAGGGATGACGAAGGAGGCTGCACAGTTTTTACGTATATCGTTCAAAGCAGCTTTAAAAGCTGTAATAATATTATGACTCTTCGACAGCTTTTAGCATCATTATTGATAACTAAGTTTTCTCTTGGTGTAATATTTCTTATACTCATTATTGAAGATATAGACGAAGTGAAAAGATCACAACATACATCACAAAGGTGATATGAATCAACATATGCAAGATGTTACTATAATTCTACTTTTGAAATTTTGAATAATGCTTGAACCTTACATGGCTAATCATAGCGTATATTGAATAATTCTTGCGAGGTTAAAATGTGAATAATTTGTTTGTTATACTTAACACTTGCTCAAAATCTTGTGAGAGGGAAGACGAAGGAGGCTGCACAGTTTTTACGTATATCGTTCAAAGGCAATTTTAAAAGCTGTAATAATATTATGACTGTTGGACAGCTTTTAGGATCATAATTGATAACTCAGTTTTCTCTTGGTGTAATATTTCTTATACTTATTATTGAAGATATAGACGAAGTGAAAAGATCACAACATACATTACAAAGGTGATAAGAATCAACATATCAAAGATGTTACTATAATTCTACTTTTAAAATTTTGAATAATGCTTGAATCTTAGATGGCTAATCATGGCATATATTGAATAAGTCTTTCGGGGTTAAAATAAGAATAATTTCTTTGTTATACTTGATACTTGCTGAAAATCGTCTGAGAGGGAAGACGAAAGGAGGCTTTAAAGTTTTTACGTATATAGTTCAAAGACAGCTTTAAAAGCTGTAATAATATTATGATTCCTGGACAGCTTTTAGCATCATGATTGATAACTCAGTTTTCTTTTGGTGTAATATTTCTTATACTTATTAGGGAAGATATAGATGAAGTGAAAAGATCACAACATACATCACAAAGGTGATATGAATAAACATATCAAAGATGTTACTATAATTCTTCTTTTAAAATTTTGAATAATTCTTGAATCCTACATGGCTAATCATGGCAAATATTGAATAAGTCTGGCGGGGTTAAAATGTTAATTATTTTGTTTGTTATACTTGACACTTGCTCAAAATCTTCTGAGAGAGATGACGAAGGAGGCTGCACAGTTTTTACGTATATCGTTCAAAGGCAAATTTAAAAGCTGTAATAATATTATGATTCCTGGACATCTTTTAGCATCATGATTGATAACTCAGTTTTCTTTTGGTGTAATATTTCTTATACCTATTAGCGAAGATATAGACGAAGTGAAAAGATCACAACATACATCACAAAGGTGATATGAATCAACATATGCAAGATGTTACTATAATTCTACTTCTAAAATTTTGAATAATGCTTGAGTCTTACATGGCTAATCATGGCATATCTTGAATAAGTCTTGCGGGTGTAAAATGTTAATAATTTCTTTGTTATACTTGACACTTGCACAAAATCTTCTTAGAGGGATGACAAAGGAGGCTGCACAGTTTTTACGTATATCGTTCAAAGCAGCTTTAAAAGCTGTAATAAAATCATGACTCTTGGACAGCTTTTAGCATCATGATTGATAACTCAGTTTTCTCTTGGTGTAATATTTCTTATACTCATTATTGAAGATATAGACGAAGTGAAAAGATCACAACATACATCACAAAGGTGATATGAATCAACATATCAAAAATGTTACTATAATTCTACTTTTAAATTTTTGAATAATGCTTGAACCTTACCTGGCTAATCATAGCGTATATTGAATAATTCTTGCAAGGTTAAAATGTGAATAATTTGTTTGTTATACTTAACACTTGCTCAAAATCTTGTGAGAGGGAAGACGAAGGAGGCTGCACAGTTTTTACGTATATCGTTCAAAGGCAATTTTAAAGGCTGTTATATATTATGACTCTTGGACAGCTTTTAGGATCATGATTGATAACTCAGTTTTCTCTTGGTGTAATATTTCTTATACTTATTATTGAAGATATAGACGAAGTGAAAAGATCACAACATACATCACAAAGGTGATACGAATCAACATATCAAAGATGTTAATACAATTCTACTTTTAAAATTTTGAATAATGCTTGAATCTTAGATGGCTAATCATGGCATATATTGAATAAGTCTTTCGGGGTTAAAATAAGAATAATTTCTTTGTTATACTTGATACTTGCTGAAAATCTTCTGAGAGGAAAGACGAAAGGAGGCTTTAAAGTTTTTACGTATATAGTTCAAAGACAGCTTTAAAAGCTGTAATAATATTATGATTCCTAGACAGCTTTTAGCATCATGATTGATAACTCAGTTTTCTTTTGGTGTAATATTTCTTATACTTATTAGCGAAGATATAGATGAAGTGAAAAGATCACAACATACATCACAAAGGTGATATGAATAAACATATCAAAGATGTGACTATAATTCTTCTTTTAAAATTTTGAATAATGCTTGAATCCTACATGGCTAATCATGGCATATATTGATGAATAAGTCTGGCGGGGTTAAAATTTTAATTATTTTGTTTGTTATACTTGACACTTGCTCAAAATCTTCTGAGAGAGATGACGAAGGAGGCTGCACAGTTTTTACGTATATCGTTCAAAGGCAATTTTAAAAGCTGTAATAATATTATGATTCCTGAACATCTTTTAGCATCATGATTGATAACTCAGTTTTCTCTTGGTGTAATATTTCTTATACTCATTATTGAAGATATAGACGAAATGAAAAGATCACAACATACATCACAAAGGTGATATGAATCAACATATCAAAGATGTTACTATAATTCTACTTTTAAAATTTTTAATAATGCTTGAATCTTACATGGCTAATCATGGCATATATTGAATAAGTCTTTACGGGTTAAAATAAGAATAATTCCTTTGTTATACCTTATACTTGCTGAAAATCTTCTGAGAGGGAAGCCGAAAGGAGGCTTTTATAATTCTACTGCTAAAATTTTGAATAATGCTTGAGTCTTACATGGCTAATCATGGCATATCTTGAATAAGTCTTGCGGGTGTAAAATGTTAATAATTTCTTTGTTATACTTGACACTTGCACAAAATCTTCTGAGAGGGATGACAAAGGAGGCTGCACAGTTTTTACGTATATCGTTCAAAGCAGCTTTAAAAGCTGTAATAAAATTATGACTCTTGGACAGCTTTTAGCATCATGATTGATAACTCAGTTTTCTCTTGGTGTAATATTTCTTATACTCATTATTGAAGATATAGACGAAGTGAAAAGATCACAATATACATAACAAAGGTGATATGAATCAACATATCAAAAATGTTACTATAATTCTACTTTTAAAATTTTGAATAATGCTTAAATCTTAGATGGCTAATCATGGCATATATTGAATAAGTCTTTTGGGGTTAAAATAAGAATAATTTCTTTGTTATACTTGATACTTGCTGAAAATCGTCTGAGAGGGAAGACGAAAGGAGGCTTTAAAGTTTTTACGTATATAGTTCAAAGACAGCTTTAAAAGCTGTAATAATATTATGATTCCTGGACAGCTTTTAGCATCATGATTGATAACTCAGTTTTCTTTTGGTGTAATATTTCTTATACTTATTAGCGAAGATATAGATGAAGTGAAAAGATCACAACATACATCACAAAGGTGATATGAATCAACATATGCAAGATGTTACTATAATTCTACTTTTAAAATTTTGAATAATGCTTGAGTCTTACATGGCTAATCATGGCATATATATTGAATAAGTCTTGCGGGTGTAAAATGTTAATAATTTCTTTGTTATACTTGACACTTGCACAAAATCTTCTGAGAGGGATGACGAAGGAGGCTGCACAGTTTTTACGTATATCGTTAAAAGCAGCTTTAAAAGCTGTAATAAAATTATGACTTTTGGACAGCTTTTAGCATCATGATTAATAACTCAGTTTTCTCTTGGTGTAATATTTCTTATACTCATTATTGAAGATATAGACGAAGTGAAAAGATCACAAAATACATCACAAAGGTGATATTAATCAACATATCAAAGATGTTACTATAATTCTACTTTTAAAATTTTGAATAATGCTAGAACCTTACCTGGCTAATCATAGCGTATATTGAATAATTCTTGCGAGGTTAAAATGTGAATAATTTGTTTGTTATACTTAACACTTGCTCAAAATCTTGTGAGAGGGAAGACGAAGGAGGCTGCACAGTTTTTATGTATATCGTTTAAAGGCAATTTTAAAAGCTGTTATAATATTATGACTCTTGGACAGCTTTTAGGATCATGATTGATAACTCAGTTTTCTCTTGGTGTAATATTTCTTATACTTATTATTGAAGATATAGACGAAGTGAAAAGATCACAACATACATCACAAAGGTGATATGAATCAACATATGCAAGATGTTACTATAATTCTACTTTTAAAATTTTGAATAATGCTTGAACCTTACATGGCTAATCATAGCGTATATTGAATAATTCTTGCGAGGTTAAAATGTGAATAATTTGTTTGTTATACTTAACACTTATTCAAAATCTTGTGAGAGGGAAGACGAAGGAGGCTGCACAGTTTTTACGTATATCGTTTAAAGGCAATTTTAAAAGCTGTAATAATATTATGACTCTTGGACAGCTTTTAGGATCATAATTGATAACTCAGTTTTCTCTTGGTGTAATATTTCTTATACTTATTATTGAAGATATAGACGAAGTGAAAAGATCACAACATACATCACAAAGGTGATATGAATCAACATATCAAAGATGTTACTATAATTCTACTTTTAAAATTTTGAATAATGCTTGAACCTTACATGGCTAATCATAGCGTATATTGAATAATTCTTGCGAGGTTAAAATGTGAATAATTTGTTTGTTATACTTAACACTTGCTCAAAATCTTGTGAGAGGGAAGACGAAGGAGGCTGCACAGTTTTTACGTATAACGTTCAAAGACAGCTTTAAAGCTGTAATAATATTATGATTCCTGGACAGCTTTTAGCATCATGATTGATAACTGAGTTTTCTCTTGGTGTAATATTTCTTATACTCATTATTGAAGATATAGACGAAGTGAAAAGATCACAACATACATCACAAAGGTGATATGAATAAACATATCAAAGATGTGACTATAATTCTTCTTTTAAAATTTTGAATAATGCTTGAATCTTACATGGCTAATCATAGCATATATTGAATAAGTCTTTCGGGGTTAAAATAAGAATAATTTCTTTGTTATACTTGATACTTGCTGAAAATCGTCTGAGAGGGAAGACGAAAGGAGGCTTTAAAGTTTTTACGTATATAGTTCAAAGACAGCTTTAAAAGCTGTAATAATATTATGATTCCTGGACAGCTTTTAGCATCATGATTGATAACTCAGTTTCTTTGGGTGTAATATTTCTTATACTTATTAGCGAAGATATAGATGAAGTGAAAAGATCACAACATACATCACAAAGGTGATATGAATAAACATATCAAAGATGTTACTATAATTCTCTTTTAAAATTTTGAATAATGCTTGAATCCTACATGGCTAATCATGGCATATATTGAATAAGTCTGGCGGGGTTAAAATGTTAATTATTTTGTTTGTTATACTTGACACTTGCTCAAAATCTTCTGAGAGAGATGACGAAGGAGGCTGCACAGTTTTTACGTATATCGTTCAAAGGCAATTTTACAACCTGTAGTAATATTATGATTCCTGGACATCTTTTAGCATCATGATTGATAACTCAGTTTTCTCTTGGTGTAATATTTCTTATACTCATTATTGAAGATATAGACGAAGTGAAAAGATCACAACATACATCACAAAGGTGATATGAATCAACATATCAAAGATATTACTATAATTCTACTTTTAAAATTTTGAATAATGCTTGAATCTTACATGGCTAATCATGGCATATATTGATGAATAAGTCTGGCGGGGTTAAAATGTTAATAATTTTTTGGTTATACTTGACACTTGCTCAAAATCTTGTGAGAGGGATGACGAAGGAGGCTGCACAGTTTTTACGTATATCGTTCAAAGGCAATTTTAAAGCTGTATAATATTATGACTCTTGGACAGCTTTTAGGATCATGATTGATAACTCAGTTTTCTCTTGGTGTAATATTTCTTTTACTTATTATTGAAGATATAGACGAAGTGAAAAGATCACAACATACATCACAAAGGTGAATGAATCAACATATCAAAGATGTTAATAATTCTACTTTTAAAATTTTGAATAATGCTTGAATCTTAGATGGCTAATCATGGCATATATTGAATAAGTCTTTCGGGTTAAAATAAAAATAATTTCTTTGTTATACTTGATACTTGCTGAAAATCTTCTGAGAGGGAAGACGAAAGGAGGCTTTAAAGTTTTTATGTATATAGTTCAAAGACAGCTTTAAAAGCTGTAATAATATTATGATTCCTAGACAGCTTTTAGCATCATGATTGATAACTCAGTTTTCTTTTAGTGTAATATTTCTTATACTTATTAGCGAAGATATAGATGAAGTGAAAAGATCACAACATACATCACAAAGGTGATATGAATAAACATATCAAAGATGTGACTATAATTCTTCTTTTAAAATTTTGAATAATTCTTGAATCCTACATGGCTAATCATGGCATATATTGAATAAGTCTGGCGGGGTTAAAATGTTAATTATTTTGTTTGTTATACTTGACATTGCTCAAAATCTTCTGAGAGAGATGACGAAGGAGGCTGCACAGTTTTTACGTATATCGTTCAAAGGCAATTTTAAAAGCTGTAATAATATTATGATTCCTGGACATCTTTTAGCATCATGATTGATAACTCAGTTTTCTCTTGGTGTAATATTTCTTAACTCATTATTGAAGATATAGACGAAGTGAAAAGATCACAACATACATCACAAAGGTGATATGAATCAACATATCAAAGATGTTACTATAATTCTACTTTTAAAATTTTGAATAATGCTTGAATCTTAGATGGCTAATTATGGCATATATTGAATAAGTCTTTCGGGGTTAAAATAAGAATAATTTCTTTGTTATACTTGATACTTGCTGAAAATCGTCTGAGAGGGAAGACGAAGGGAGGCTTTAAAGTTTTTACGTATATAGTTCAAAGACAGCTTTAAAAGCTGTAATAATATTATGATTCCTGGACAGCTTTTAGCATCATGATTGATAACTCAGTTTTCTTTTGGTGTAATATTTCTTATACTTATTAGCGAAGATATAGATGAAGTGAAAAGATCACAACATACATCACAAAGGTGATATGAATAACATATCAAAGATGTTACTATAATTCGTCTTTTAAATTTTGAATAATTCTTGAATCCTACATGGCTAATCATGGCATATATTGAATAAGTCTGGCGGGGTTAAAATGTTAATTATTTTGTTTGTTATACTTGACACTTGCTCAAAATCTTCTGAGAGAGATGACGAAGGAGGCTGCACAGTTTTTACGTATATCGTTCAAAGGCAATTTTAAAAGCTGTAATAATATTATGATTCCTGGACATCTTTTAGCATCATGATTGATAACTCAGTTTTCTCTTGGTGTAATATTTCTTATACTCATTATTGAAGATATAGACGAAGTGAAAAGATCACAACATACATCACAAAGGTGATATGAATAACATATCAAAGATGTGACTATAATTCTTCTTTTAAAATTTTGAATAATGCTTGAATCTTACATGGCTAATCATAGCATATATTGATGAATAAGTCTGGCGGGGTTAAAATGTTAATAATTTCTTTGTTATACTTGACACTTGCACAAAATCTTCTGAGAGGGATGACGAAGGAGGCTGCACAGTTTTTACGTATATCGTTCAAAGCAGCTTTAAAAGCTGTAATAATATTATGACTCTTCGACAGCTTTTAGCATCATTATTGATAACTAAGTTTTCTCTTGGTGTAATATTTCTTATACTCATTACTGAAGATATAGACGAAGTGAAAAGATCACAACATACATCACAAAGGTGATATGAATCAACATATGCAAGATGTTACTATAATTCTACTTTTAAAATTTTGAATAATGCTTGAATCTTACATGGCTAATCATGGCATATATTGATGAATAAGTCTGGCGGGGTTAAAATGTTAATAATTTTTTTGTTATACTTGACACTTGCACAAAATCTTCTGAGAGGGATGACGAAGGAGGCTGCACAGTTTTTACGTATATCGTTCAAAGCAGCTTTAAAAGCTGTAATAAAATTATGACTCTTGGACAGCTTTTAGCATCATGATTGATAACTCAGTTTTCTCTTGGTGTAATATTTCTTATACTCATTATTGAAGATATAGACGAAGTGAAAAGATCACAACATACATCACAAAGGTGATATGAATCAACATATCAAAAATGTTACTATAATTCTACTTTTAAATTTTTGAATAATGCTTGAACCTTACCTGGCTAATCATAGCGTATATTGAATAATTCTTGCAAGGTTAAAATGTGAATAATTTGTTTGTTATACTTAACACTTGCTCAAAATCTTGTGAGAGGGAAGACGAAGGAGGCTGCACAGTTTTTACGTATATCGTTCAAAGGCAATTTTAAAGGCTGTTATAATATTATGACTCTTGGACAGATTTTAGGATCATGATTGATAACTCAGTTTTCTCTTGGTGTAATATTTCTTATACTTATTATTGAAGATATAGACGAAGTGAAAAGATCACAACATACATCACAAAGGTGAAATGAATCAACATATCAAAGATGTTAATACAATTCTACATTTAAAATTTTGAATAATGCTTGAATCTTAGATGGCTAATCATGGCATATATTGAATAAGTCTTTCGGGGTTAAAATAACAATAATTTCTTTGTTATACTTGATACTTGCTGAAAATCTTCTGAGAGGAAAGACGAAAGGAGGCTTTAAAGTTTTTACGTATATAGTTCAAAGACAGCTTTAAAAGCTGTAATATTATGATTCCTAGACAGCTTTTAGCATCATGATTGATAACTCAGTTTTCTTTTGGTGTAATATTTCTTATACTTATTATCGAAGATATAGATGAAGTGAAAAGATCACAACATACATCACAAAGGTGATATGAATAAACATATCAAAGATGTGACTATAATTCTTCTTTTAAAATTTTGAATAATGCTTGAATCCTACATGGCTAATCATGGCATATATTGATGAATAAGTCTGGCGGGGTTAAAATGTTAATTATTTGTTTGTTATACTTGACACTTGCTCAAAATCTTCTGAGAGAGATGACGAAGGAGGCTGCACAGTTTTTACGTACATCGTTCAGAGGCAATTTTAAAAGCTGTAATAATATTATGATTCCTGGACATCTTTTAGCATCATGATTGATAACTCAGTTTTCTCTTGGTGTAATATTTCTTATACTCATTATTGAAGATATAGACGAAGTGAAAAGATCACAACATACATCACAAAGGTGATATGAATCAACATATCAAAGATGTTACTATAATTCTACTTTTAAAATTTTTAATAATGCTTGAATCTTACATGGCTAATCATGGCATATATTGAATAAGTCTTTACGGGTTAAAATAAGAATAATTCCTTTGTTATACCTTATACTTGCTGAAAATCTTCTGAGAGGGAAGCCGAAAGGAGGCTTTTATAATTCTACTTCTAAAATTTTGAATAATGCTTGAGTCTTACATGGCTAATCATGGCATATCTTGAATAAGTCTTGCGGGTGTAAAATGTTATAAAATTTCTTTGTTATACTTGACACTTGCACAAAATCTTCTGAGAGGGATGACAAAGGAGGCTGCACAGTTTTTACGTATATCGTTCAAAGCAGCTTTAAAAGCTGTAATAAAATTATGACTCTTGGACAGCTTTTAGCATCATGATTGATAACTCAGTTTTCTCTTGGTGTAATATTTCTTATACTCATTATTGAAGATATAGACGAAGTGAAAAGATCACAACATACATCACAAAGGTGATATGAATCAACATATCAAAAATGTTACTATAATTCTACTTTTAAATTTTTGAATAATGCTTGAACCTTACCTGGCTAATCATAGCGTATATTGAATAATTCTTGCGAGGTTAAAATGTGAATAATTTGTTTGTTATACTTAACACTTGCTCAAAATCTTGTGAGAGGGAAGACGAAGGAAGCTGCACAGTTTTTACGTATATCGTTCAAAGGCAATTTTAAAAGCAGTAATAATATTATGACTCTTGGACATCTTTTAGGATCATAATTGATAACTCAGTTTTCTCTTGGTGTAATATTTCTTATACTTATTATTGAAGATATAGACGAAGTGAAAAGATCACAACATACATCACAAAGGTGATATGAATAAACATATGCAAGATGTTACTATAATTCTACTTTTAAAATTTTGAATAATGCTTGAATCTTAGATGGCTAATCATGGCATATATTGAATAAGTCTTTTGGGGTTAAAATAAGAAGAATTTCTTTGTTATACTTGATACTTGCTGAAAATCGTCTAAAAGGGAAGACGAAAGGAGGCTTTAAAGTTTTTACGTACATAGTTCAAAGACAGCTTTAAAAGCTGTAATAATATTATGACTCCTGGACAGCTTTTAGCATCATAATTGATAACTCAGTTTTCTCTTGGTGTAATATTTGTTATACTTAATATTGAAGATATAGACGAAGTGAAAAGATCACAACATACATCACAAAGGTGATATAAATCAACATTTCAAAGATGTTACTATAATTCTACTTTTAAAATTTTGAATAATGCCTGAATCTTACATGGCTAATCATGGCATATAAAGAATAAGTTTTACGGGGTTAAAATGTGAATAATTTCTTTGTTATCCTTGACACTTGCTCAAAATCTTCTGAGGGGGATGACAAAGGAGGCTGCACAGTTTTTACGTATATCGTTCAAACCGCAGCTTTAAAAGCTGTAATAATATTTGACTCCTGGACAGCTTTTAGCATCATGATTTGTATCTCAGTTTTCTCTTTGTGTAATATTTTTTATACTTATTAGCGAAGATAATATTTCTCTTGGTGTAATATTAGCGAAGTTATAGACGAAGTGAAAAGATCACAACATACATCACAAAGGTGATATGAATCAACATATGCAAGATGTTACTATAATTCTACTTTTAAAATTTTGAATAATGCTTGAATCTTACATAGCTAATCATAGCGTATATTGAATAAGTCTTACGGGGTTAAAATGTGAATAATTTCTTTGTTATACTTGACACTTGCTCAAAATGCTCTGAGGGGGATGACGAAGGAGGCTGCACAATTTTTACGTATATCGTTCAAACGTCAGCTTTAAAAGCTGTAATAATATTTGACTGCTGGACAGCTTTTAGCATCATGATTGGTATCTCAGTTTTCTCTTGATGTAATATTTCTTATACTTATTAGCAAAGATCTAGACGAAGTGAAAAGATCACAACATACATCACAAAGGTGATATGAATCAACATATCAAAGATGTTACTATAATTCTACTTTTAAAATTTTGAATAATGCTTGAACCTTACATGGCTAATCATAACATATATTGAATAATTGTATCGGGGTTAAAATTTTCATCATTATTTTGTTATACTAGACACTTGCAAAATCTTCTGAGGGGGATGACGAAGGAGGCTGCACAGTTTTTACGTATATCGTTCAAACGGCAGCTTTAAAAGCTGTAATAATATTTGACTCCTGGACAGCTTTTAGCATTGTGATTGGTATCTCAGTTTTCACTTTGTGTAATATTTTTTATACTTATTAGCGAAGATATAGGCAAAGTGAAAAGATCACAGCATACATCACACAGGTGATATGAATAAATATATGCCAGATGTTACTATAATTCTAGTTTTAAAATTTCGAATAATGCTTGAATCTTACATGGCTAATCATAACGTATATTGAATAAGTCTTACGGGGTTAAAATGTGAATAATTTCTTTGTTATACTTGACACTTGCTCAAAATCCTCTGAGGGAGATGACGAAGGAGGCTGCACAATTTTTACGTATATCTTTCAAACGTCAGACGCGTAAGCCACTTTCTTGCTTTCTACGAACTTGCCCTGAAGAAACAACCATTTTCGATTGCGTAGTTTGCTCAGAAAACTTAAATTTCCAGCACCCTTAAGAGTTCTGGTGTTAAAAAATTTATAAATGCTTAGGCAGATGGATTCAATTTCAGATCTCTTTCCCGCTTTTTGTCTTTCCTCTTCATTTAACTGACTCCAAAATTTATTTGCTTCGTCCAACTGTTGAATTACAAACTTGTCTTCAGGCAGACGGCTCGAAAATCTAAAAAAATGTTTCACTTTTGCATTCATCTTTCCACAACCACTTTCGTCTGATGTATCAATGATTAAACAGGAAGATCCGACAAGTTTTGCATCTTTTGGTAAGAAAACATCGCTTGGGGAAGAAAATGCCGAAACTGACGATCCTTTCCAAGGTAAAAGGTACTGACCGGCGGGTTTTTTCAACACTGGCAAAAACTCAACCTGATGAAACACACTGCGATATTGAATTGGTTTCGGCAGTTGTTCTATTCTCTTGTTAATGTATGCGATTAGTTTTCGGCATCTTCTGAGATCCCTGGTTTTAGCGACGGATTGAGCTCTTTCGTAGATTCTGGCCCAATCCAGGTCTTTCACCATACCACGTTTTTCCAAAACATGCAATCTGGTACCTTCAGGAAGTTCATCTCCTACAGGAAAACGGTGATCCTCTACGGAAAACAAGTGAGCTGCAGGACCAAACGGATGGATAAGTTCCGAAGGTTTCGAGAGGATCTTTCCTTTTTGTGAAACTGAAATACAGGCATTCTGTTTAAAGAGAGTAATTTCCTTTGTGCCTGAAGAAAGAAAGGATTTTTTATCGTTCATGATTCGATCCAAACCAAAGCCAAGCAGGCGATATCGTATTGTTTAAAGACAAAAACGTGCCAAGAAACTGTTGGCGTACCGCTCGAGTCCAAGAAGCCTATACCTCTGATGATGGACTTGTTCGAAAAGTAAAGATCATCGCAAGCGACCCTTTACTTTCAAGAGAAGGAAAATGTGTTCGAGCAACGACCGTTCTGGACAGACCAGTCCATAAACTGGTACTACTTCTGAAGTCCGAAGATACAGCCATGGATTGAAGAATCCCCGCTGAAGAACCCTTGTATGGAACATTTATTGACTTTGTTGTAAATTGCGTTTGGTTGCAATTTAGGAGAGCCATGTAATTGCGGGCTCATGTGTGCGACATGTTTGTAGGCTCAATTTGTTTTGAGCAACTATATTTTATACTTGAAAAGGAACATTACTGTTTTAGTTTAGAACTCGATTTATACTGCGATTTATGCGAGAAACTTTATTTGATATTTGGATGTGTGTGCTCGGCAAGAGAGGAAATTTGGTCAGTTTCTCTATTATATAATTGCTGTGTATCGTTATATATTCGTAGCGTATATTTACTTATGCATTTCGTATATTTATCTTCTGTTGTTTTACCTCAAGTTATTGTGATTAATAAAGAACCCAATCTATTAATTGCGAGGGTATATTTATCGTGCGAATCGGATTAACTTGTCAGTATTTATCAACAAATAATCTCGGCAACGAGCAGGCACAATTGCGAACATATTGCGTGCCGGGAGTAACATGTTATGATTAGCCATGTAAGGTTAACCATTATTCAAAATTTTAAAAGTAGAATTATAGTAACATCTTTGATATGTTGATTCATATCACCTTTGTGATGTATGTTGTGATCTTTTCACTTCGTCTATATCTTCGCTAATAAGTATAAGAAATATTACACCAAGAGAAAACTGAGATACCAATCATGATGCTAAAAGCTGTGCATGAGTAATGATTGATAACTCAGTTTTCTCTTGGTGTAATATTTCTTATACTTATTATTGAAGATATAGACGAAGTGAAAAGATCACAACATATATCACAAAGGTGATATGAATCAACATATCAAAGATGTTACTATAATTCTACTTTTAAAATTTTGAATAATGCTTGAATCTTACATGGCTAATCATGGCATATATTGATGAATAAGTCTGGCGGGGTTAAAATGTTAATAATTTTTTTGTTATACTTGACACTTGCACAAAATCTTCTGAGAGGGATGACGAAGGAGGCTGCACAGTTTTTACGTATATCGTTCAAAGCAGCTTTAAAAGCTGTAATAAAATTATGACTCTTGGACAGCTTTTAGCATCATGATTGATAACTCAGTTTTCTCTTGGTGTAATATTTCTATACCATTATTGAAGATATAGACGAAGTGAAAAGATCACAACATACATCACAAAGGTGATATAATCATATCAAAAATGTTACTATAATTCTACTTTTAAATTTTGAATAATGCTTGAACCTTACCTGGCTAATCATAGCGTATATTGAATAATTCTTGCAAGGTTAAAATGGAATAATTTGTTTGTTATACTTAACACTTGCTCAAATCTTGTGAGAGGGAAGACGAAGGAGGCTGCACAGTTTTTACGTATACGTCGTTCAAAGGCAATTTAAAGGTGTTATAATATGACTCTTGGACAGATTTTAGGATCATGATTGATAACTCAGTTTTCTTTGGTGTAATATTTCTTATACTTATTATTGAAGATATAGACGAAGTGAAAAGATCACAACATACATCACAAGGTGAAATGAATCAACATATCAAAGATGTTAATACAATCTACATTTAACAATTTGAATAATGCTTGAATCTAGATGGCTAATCATGGCATATATTGAATAAGTCTTTCGGGGTTAAAATAACAATAATTTCTTTGTTACTTGATACTTGCTGAAAATCTTCTGAGAGGAAAGACGAAAGGAGGCTTTAAAGTTTTTACGTATATAGTTCAAAGACAGCTTTAAAAGCTGTAATATTATGATTCCTAGACAGCTTTTAGCATCATGATTGATAACTCAGTTTCTTTTGGTGTAATATTTCTTATACTTATATCGAAGATATAGATGAAGTGAAATCACAACATACATCACAAAGGTGATATGAATAAACATATCAAAGATGTGACTATAATTCTTCTTTTAAAATTTGAATAATGCTTGAATCCTACATGGCTAATCATGGCATAATTGATGATAAGTCTGGCGGGGTTAAAATGTTAATTATTTTGTTGTTATACTTGACACTTGCTCAAAATCTTCTGAGAGAGATGACGAAGGAGGCCACAGTTTTTACGTACATCGTTCAAAGGCAATTTTAAAAGCTGTAATAATATTATGATTCCTGGACATCTTTTAGCATCATGATTGATAACTCAGTTTTCTCTTGGTGTAATATTTCTTATACTCATTATTGAAGATATAGACGAAGTGAAAAGATCACAACATACATCACAAAGGTGATATGAATCAAATATCAAAGATGTACTATAATTCTACTTTTAAAATTTTTAATGCTTGAATCTTACATGGCTAATATGGCATATATTGAATAAGTCTTACGGGTTAAAATAAGAGATAATTCCTTTGTTATACCTTATACTTGCTGAAAATCTTCTGAGAGGGAAGCCGAAAGGAGGCTTTTATAATTCTACTTCTAAAATTTTGAATAATGCTTGAGTCTTACATGGCTAATCATGGCATATCTTGAATAAGTCTTGCGGGTGTAAAATGTTATAAAATTTTTGTTATACTTGACACTTGCACAAATCTTCTGAGAGGGATGACAAAGGAGGCTGCACAGTTTTTACGTATATCGTTCAAAGCAGCTTTAAAAGCTGTAATAAAATTATGACTCTTGGACAGCTTTTAGCATCATGATTGATAACTCAGTTTTCTCTTGGTGTAATATTCTTATACTCATTATTGAAGATATAGACGAAGTGAAAAGATCACAACATACATCACAAAGGTGATATGAATCAACATATCAAAAATGTTACTATAATTCTACTTTTAAATTTTTGAATAATGCTTGAACCTTACCTGGCTAATCATAGCGTATATTGAATAATTCTTGCGAGGTTAAAATGTGAATAATTTGTTGTTATACTTAACACTTGCTCAAAATCTTGTGAGAGGGAAGACGAAGGAAGCTGCACAGTTTTACGTATATCGTTCAAAGGCAATTTTAAAAGCAGTAATAATATTATGACTCTTGGACATCTTTTAGGATCATAATTGATAACTCAGTTTTCTCTTGGTGTAATATTTCTTATACTTATTATTGAAGATATAGACGAAGTGAAAAGATCACAACATACATCACAAAGGTGATATGAATAAACATATGCAAGATGTTACTATAATTCTACTTTTAAAATTTTGAATAATGCTTGAATCTTAGATGGCTAATCATGGCATATATTGAATAAGTCTTTTGGGGTTAAAATAAGAAGAATTTCTTTGTTATACTTGATACTTGCTGAAAATCGTCTAAAAGGGAAGACGAAAGGAGGCTTTAAAGTTTTTACGTACATAGTTCAAAGACAGCTTTAAAAGCTGTAATAATATTATGACTCCAACCTCGTACCCAGGGTCTTTTACCTTCGCTCCTCGGACACGCTGCGGCGAAGACCCTGGTTGCGGCTGGTCACGTGAACCCCTAGAAATTGGGGGTAATTCGAATTGGCGCCTCTTTGCCTCTTAGGGAGGAGTGGTAGAGGGAATTGTTAAAAAGCCAGGAGATTGATCATCAGGTGTGAACCGAAAAAATCTCGGCACTTTGTTGGCCTTGTCGGTTTTGCTTTTATTTTATATGAAATATGTCACCGCACAAAAACTTTTCACACCTCTTTGCTTTAATGTGCGTCGTTGGAGGTATGTTTTGCACCTTGAATTCGGAGCGCATAGTTATAATCGAATACAGACTTAAAAAAACTTCAGTATCGGTTGCTCCCAAGCTATGGCACAGCGAAAGGAAACTCCAAAGAAACTTTATCCGAAATCTGACTTGTTGTCGGAGTGCAAGTGTCGCCTTTGTGCTGGCGTTTTCGATAAGAAGCACTGCAAAAATTTATTTCTAGTGCGAAATAAAAGCCTTCTTTGTGTCGCAGAATTTGTAAATGGTGGAACTCTTGCGAATGAGGACGGGCTTCCTAAACTTTTATGTCGGCCTTGCGAGAGAAGGCTTGACAATTTTGCCAAGTTTAGGAGAATAGTGACTGAAACCCAAAGTTCTTTGACATCGAAAAAGAGATGCATCAACGAATCATCGCCATCTGTAGCCATGAGCAGCATTAAGAGTTCGAGAACCAGTGAAGCAGATGGAAGTGTGGGCTCTCGCCGCAGCTTGTCTTTTGATACTGCAATTGATTCAACGCTACAAGAAATTGCCCCTTACCAGGTAAATCTTGTAAACAGTAAATTAAAATAGTTTACGGGTAGTACTATAATAATAAATTTCAGTCCTTAACATTATGCAAAATTGTTACATTTTGCTTGGACGCGTCATTCGATGAAATACTAAAAAGGATTAATGATGAATTGCGTGAAGTAGCTAGAAGAGAGACGAATTCAAAGCTTCGCAGCCGTCATTTTGAGGGATTGAGCACCTTTTCACCAGAGCAAATCATAGACGAGTTGCGCACGATATGCCCTGCGACTTACAGAATTTTAGCAGAAATGTTGGAACTCAATATTTCGGAAACGCGGATTGTTCCAATGACATTGATATACGGGGTGATTATGTTCAAAAGATGCCACGAGTTGAGTTATTTCCAGCGTATTAACAGTGTAATTCTGGCGGATAGTGGTGCGAATACCGAGGTAAACATGCACTGTGATATTATTTGTTCTTTTCCTTTAATTGTGGGTATTGAGTATAAGAGTTTTTTTTCAACTTCTCAAGACTGCCGGTTGATTCGGTGTAAAAAAGTATCTACAGGCCAAGGGAGGATAAACAATAAACAATAGCCTAGTTTCAGTTATAAGTCATATAACTCTATGGACTGCAAATGTTTATTCAGCTGTTTGAGATTTCTCATTAAATAAGCTTGATGTGTCATCCCCATCCGCCGATCCCACTGTTACAAAGTTTTTGTCTTTTTTTTGAACTCGTTCCAATTATGATAAGTGCAAATTAACTTTGATTCCCAATTCCTTGCAATCGCCAGTAAGACGATTATGCCCTTTATCGATTACGTTTTTTTATATATATTCAGCAATAGGCAAAATATGAGATAGGTTAACATGTGCCTGATGCTTTTCAATATCAAAGGCTTTTATCTTCTCTGCATTCTCTGCGGCACGCATTAGACTTTGTACAGGAAGTTCTCCAGTGCAGATTGCAGATGTTAAAGGTCAAACAGAAGTCTGTTTGAGCATTGTTGCCTGTTAAATAAAATTTTTTGATTAGTTATAAACATGAAATGATACAATACCTACAATATTTTTTAAGGTATATGAAAGGTTTAATAAGTATGGTATATGCCTCGAAAAGACAAAGAAATATACTATTCAAGATGAGATTGGCACACACTTTCTTGACAAAGTGGTTGAAGAAGTGAAGGCTGGGAAAACTTTCTCCTTTGTACTTGATAACATTGACTGGGAGGAAAAGGTCCATGATATGCGATCTGATCATCAAAACAAAAGTGTGCATGCTGTTGCAACATCTGTAGTTTTTGATCGCATATCATCAAGCCATTTGCAAGATGAAGAGCCCCAGCAGTCGTTAGCTCATACTGACATAGCCAAGTTGGTTGGTCTAAGAGATGATGACCTGGCAAAGCAACGCCAAGCATACAAAATGATAGCGGCAAAAATCATGTGTGAGAACATCCCTGCATTTGACTTTATAAAGGATTTGGTAAACAGCACTGACCAGTCTTCCATGCATGGTGACCAAATGAAAGCTAAATCAATTGTTGTGCCATTTCCAGTTCTTTTAAAGGATGAAAAGAAATATGGCGAGATTGTCGATGTTCTGGATCAGCTTGAAACATGGGTCCATAAGATTTTTGCTAAAGCTGGACACATTCCAGATAGTGACACATACAATGACTGCAGTCAGTCTCATTCTGAAGATGAACAACACCTACTCCTGCCTGCAACTACTTCTAGACCAGATCAACCATTGTCACATGTACATCCTGCGGCTGACCCTAATGACCCTTTGGCAACAGTTAGAGTACCCTGTTATGGTGATCAACTCACTAGAGTACGCCTGGCTGGTGCAAAAGATTTAAGAGCTGGATGTCATACAGCACGAGATCGACTGGATCATATTCATCCAATAAAGGTTGCTGATTGGCACTGTAAAAGAAGTTTTTTGAAGGTACAAATTGTGTCATGATAAAATGGCACCCAGTATATAATAACTGCATAACCCACACCCCATCATTACTAAAAAAATGCCTAAATCAAAACAACCAAAAGCTTTTTATTCTTTAACACCTGTTGGACATAGGTGAACCCCTACTCCTTAATCTAGCTATTACTTCCAAAATACTTCCTCAACATATTATCTAATCTTCTAAATTAGAATACATCCCTACCAAGATCCTAAAAAGTTACTAAGCTCACACTTAAATTCTTTTTAGGGTCTCTCTTCCACATAGTTTTTCTACTAAAACTATTATTTCATGATTAATCATTAATGACTCATTTTTTATTGTTTTTTTTTAGCTTATTTTTAAGATGCTATATAAAAATTCTACACGAGCAAGGGGTACACTGAGGTATTTCAGAGAGAAATTACAACGCAGAAATGTTACCCAGGATATTAAGCATTATGAGGATTGTGAACAATTATTTCTCACGGTCGGCAGGGCATACACCATTGTAGCATTGCTACAATTTTTTGGAATGGATGATATCAATGACTCTCCACAAATCCATATTCCACCACATGATGTACTGCATGGTGATGGGGAAAAACAACAGTACTTTGATGATGTTCTGGATAAGTTTGTGGATGAGTACTTGTTTCCAGCTCAAAATAACTCTGAGTCGGGTGAGGAGTCAGAAGATGAGGACCACATTGATAGGGTAAGGGAATATTCATTATGCCTTTTAAGATTATTTTTTACCCTTCAATGTGTTAAAGAAGCAGTGAAATTGGGGGACGGTGATTGGCTTGCATCTCTACGAAAGGTGCTTTTGAAACATTTTAAAAGTCACGCAGGTCATAACACTTATGCCATTGAGATGCTAATCAGCATCTTGCAGGATGAAGTGTTTCTGACAAAGAGACAGGCTTATCAAACTCGTTGGGCTTCTACTGTTAACTGGAAGGGTGGTGCAGCAAACAATATTGAAATTGATCTTCTTCAAGAAAACCTCAATCGAGAATTGAAAAAAGGTATTAAAGGAATGGGAGCTAATAAAACACCCCAGGCAATTGAACGGTTAAGTAGAGCTGCTGGGGGCACTGCTGAAATCATCAGCAACTTGACCATGCTGTAGGGATCAAGAAGAAGGCATCATCTCACAAGCACAAGTCTTCTGAGAAGGATGAAAAGATTATTCTTTCTGATCTCTTAGAATTGAAACCATTTGAGAATATTGGTGATCGTTCTCATGATGGTTTTTCAGATATATCTTCAGATCCATTAGCAAAATTAGACAATGCTGCCTTTTATGATTGGCTAAATAAACACAAAAGGAACATTACAAAGCACGGACCAGTAGACACATCAGATGATGAAGAATTATAAATATTGTTTATGCAAACAAACTGAAACAGCAGTAATTTATAAGACTATAGCACTGAATGATTAACTAGAATATTATAGTATGGAAATATTAACTTTTTGGCCACTGCATAGAATTTTCCAAACCAAACCAAAAGAGCCTTAAGCACATGAGTTAGTGTGCAAATCTTTAACATATTACTCTTCAGAAAAAAGTCCTTAAGTCGAAACACCAGGTTTTTTGTATATCCATATACAAAAAACCTGGTGTTTCGACTTAAGGACTGCCTTATTAGTTATAATATAACAATTAAACTATTTAAGATTATTCAGAGACGTTTGTTAAAAAGATTGGTGCAGGAAACTTTAATTGAAATGGCTGTATGGTTACTATGATTATTATATACATCAAAATTTACATTTATTTGTACATATACTGTACTAGTATTAGCAGGTTTATTAAACAGCTAAACCACACTCAATACATAAGCATTGTGTTTTGCAAACACTGCAGCATGAATGTTTTGGTGAAACTGCTTCAGGCTGGCTAATGTCAAGAAATTGCAGCAGTAGAGTACGCAAGCACTGATCATCGCTGAGGCAATACATTCGTACTTCATCCTGGAATCCTGGTTTGTTCTTAGCAATGTCTCTGTTATTGTAATACAGTATGGCTTTTGAAGGTTTTCCATCTCGACCTGCTCTGCCAGTTTCTTGGAGATATTCTCTAATGGTTCTTGGTGGCCCAATATGTATAATTTGCCTAATTGAGGGAATGTCCACCCCATTCCAAAGGCAACTGTAGCTAAAACCACCCTTATTTTTGATGACTGCAGACTCAATTGTTCTAAAATTTCTTGTTTCATCTTGGCTGTCTGTGGAGCATGAAATTGTCCAAATAGTCTGTTTTTTGGTAGGGCTAGGGAATCTGCTGGATAATATTGGTTTATACCAAGTATGGTTTCAAATAGTCGGTATACAAACCCACACCATCGAAGTGGCATATATATAATAGTCAACGGAAATCGATTTTCATATGTAGCAAATCGACTGCAATTGGTCTGCAAATGTGCTCAAATGCATCAATATCTTGTCCATATCTGAATGTCTTTTCATAGAAGATGTTTTTTCTGTTGGGGTTTGCAATCAATTCAAAACAACTATGCAGGCCAAGTGATTCCTTAATCTGCCTTCGGTCACTTTTATTTGCTGTAGCCGTCATAGCCAGAAGTGGTACTTTTGGAAAGACAGCACACAACACACTTAGCTTTGCATAATCTTGTCTGAAATCATCTCCCCTAAAAAAATTCACATAACATAGTTTTAATGACGAAATATGATCGTTTGTGATACATTATATGATACAACCATTAAGGGAGAATAAATTTAGATTTCAATATAGACCATATAAAGTATAGTTAAGATGGCCTAAAAACTGAATTCAGGACATCGTATAGGAATATTTAAATGTATATAAATATATATGACAAACAATAATAAATACCATTCAAGAATGCAGTGGGCTTCATCGATTACAATAGCGCAAACATGTTTTTGGTATATAGCGCTGTTCACTAGTTCTTTTCCAAACTTGCTTGATATTAGCGCTTCAGGATGAGCAAACAACAAATTATAATATCCTTTGATCAGCTTCGTTTTTTGTTCAAGTTCAGTTACATCACAATCGATTTCATCGTCAATATTTTGTTGTGGCTGAATATTTATCGCCGATGCTCTAAGTCCTATCGCACATAACTTTCGAACTTGATCGTTTATTAAAGCGTTCAATGGAGATATCACAAGCAGCACAGAGGTCACTTCATCCGTACAAAGTTGCTGATTTGTACGTTCTTCCAATGCTCTTTTAGCGAACAGCATCAAAGGCAAAAGCTGGTAAATTAAGGACTTGCCATAACCGGTTGGTAGAATTGCCAATATATCCACGCCAAGGAACAGCTTTTCCAAACAAATAACCTGCTTAGGTTTCAAAATAGCGTTCGAATACAAACTATTCAAAACAGAAAACTGCAGACAAATAAAAAAAACATACAATTCGAATCTTTTCGCATGGCTCTCCTATTTTATAAAAATTCACTCGTGTCGCTTGTGTCGCTCCTCGCAAACAAAATTTTCACCGGAAGTTGTTTTACAACATATCGTATTTCAACCACCCACCCTCGGGACCTCCTGTTGCGCCAATTTCTAGGGGTTCACGTGACCAGCCGCAACCAGGGTCTTCGCCGCAGCGTGTCCGAGGAGCGTAGGTAAAAGACCCTGGGTACGAGGTTGTTATGACTCCTGGACAGCTTTTAGCATCATAATTGATAACTCAGTTTTCTCTTGGTGTAATATTTGTTATACTAATATTGAAGATATAGACGAAGTGAAAAGATCACAACATACATCACAAAGGTGATATAAATCAACATTTCAAAGATGTTACTATAATTCTACTTTTAAAATTTTGAATAATGCCTGAATCTTACATGGCTAATCATGGCATATAAAGAATAAGTTTTACGGGGTTAAAATGTGAATAATTTCTTTGTTATCCTTGACACTTGCTCAAAATCTTCTGAGGGGGATGACAAAGGAGGCTGCACAGTTTTTACGTATATCGTTCAAACGCAGCTTTAAAAGCTGTAATAATATTTGACTCCTGGACAGCTTTTAGCATCATGATTGTATCTCAGTTTTCTCTTTGTGTAATATTTTTATACTTATTAGCGAAGATAATATTTCTCTTGGTGTAATATTAGCGAAGTTATAGACGAAGTGAAAAGATCACCACATACATCACAAAGGTGATATGAATCAACATATGCAAGATGTTACTATAACTACTTTTAAAATTTTGAATAATGCTTGAATCTTACATAGCTAATCATAGCGTATATGAATAAGTCTTACGGGGTTAAAATGTGAATAATTTCTTGTTATACTTGACACTTGCTCAAAATGCTCTGAGGGGATGACGAAGGAGGCTGCACAATTTTTACGTATATCGTTCAAACGTCAGCTTTAAAAGCTGTAATAATATTGACTGCTGGACAGCTTTTAGCATCATGATTGGTATCTCAGTTTTCTCTTGATGTAATATTCTCTTATACTTATTAGCAAAGATCTAGACGAAGTGAAAAGATCACAACATACATCACAAAGGTGATATGAATCAACATATCAAAGATGTTACTATAATTCTACTTTTAAAATTTTGAATAATGCTTGAACCTTACATGGCTAATCATAACATATATTGAATAATTGTATCGGGGTTAAAATTTCAATCATTATTTTGTTATACAGCACTTGCAAAATCTTCTGAGGGGGATGACGAAGGAGGCTGCACAGTTTTACGTATACGTTCAAACGGCAGCTTTAAAAGCTGTAATAATATTTGACTCCTGGACAGCTTTTAGCATTGTGATTGGTATCTCAGTTTTCACTTTGTGTAATATTTTTATACTTATTAGCGAAGATATAGGCAAAGTGAAAAGATCACAGCATACATCACACAGGTGATATGAATAAATATATGCCAGATGTTACTATAATTCTAGTTTTAAAATTTCGAATAATGCTTGAATCTTACATGGCTAATCATAACGTATATTGAATAAGTCTTACGGGGTTAAAATGTGAATAATTCTTTGTTATACTTGACACTTGCTCAAAATCCTCTGAGGGAGATGACGAAGGAGGCTGCACAATTTTACGTATATCTTTCAAACGTCAGACGCGTAAGCCACTTTCTTGCTTTCTACGAACTTGCCATGAAGAAACAACCATTTTCGATTGCGTAGTTTGCTCAGAAAACTTAAATTTCCAGCACCCTTAAGAGTTCTGGTGTTAAAAATTTATAAATGCTTAGGCAGATGGATTCAATTTCAGATCTCTTTCCCGCTTTTTGTCTTCCTCTCATTTAACTGACTCCAAAATTATTGCTTCGTCCAACTGTGAATTACAAACTTGTCTTCAGGCAGACGGCTCGAAAATCTAAAAAAATGTTTCACTTTTGCATTCATCTTTCCACAACCACTTTCGTCTGATGTATCAATGATTAAACAGGAAGATCCGACAAGTTTTGCATCTTTTGGTAAGAAAACATCGCTTGGGGAAGAAAATGCCGAAACTGACGATCCTTTCCAAGGTAAAAGGTACTGACCGGCGGGTTTTTCAACACTGGCAAAAACTCAACCTGATGAAACACACTGCGATATTGAATTGGTTTCGGCAGTTGTTCTATTCTCTTGTTAATGTATGCGATTAGTTTTCGGCATCTTCTGAGATCCCTGGTTTTAGCGACGGATTGAGCTCTTTCGTAGATTCTGGCCCAATCCAGGTCTTTCACCATACCACGTTTTTCCAAACATGCAATGGTACCTTCAGGAAGTTCATCTCCTACAGGAAAACGGTGATCCTCTACGGAAAACAAGTGAGCTGCAGGACCAAACGGATGGATAAGTTCCGAAGGTTTCGAGAGGATCTTTCCTTTTTGTGAAACTGAAATACAGGCATTCTGTTTAAAGAGAGTAATTCCTTTGTGCCTGAAGAAAGAAAGGATTTTTATCGTTCATGATTCGATCCAAACCAAAGCCAAGCAGGCGATATCGTATTGTTTAAAGACAAAAACGTGCCAAGAAACTGTTGGCGTACCGCTCGAGTCCAAGAAGCCTATACTCTGATGATGGACTTGTTCGAAAAGTAAAAATTCGCAAGCGACCCTTTACTTTCAAGAGAAGGAAAATGTGTTCGAGCAAGACCGTTCTGGACAGACCAGTCCATAAACTGGTACTACTTCTGAAGTCCGAAGATACAGCCATGGATTGAAGAATCCCCGCTGAAGAACCCTTGTATGAACATTTATTGACTTTGTTGTAAATTGCGTTTGGTTGCAATTTAGGAGAGCCATGTAATTGCGGGCTCATGTGTGCGACATGTTGTAGGCTCAATTTGTTTTGAGCAACTATATTTTATACTTGAAAAGGAAATTACTGTTTTAGTTTAGAACTCGATTTATACTGCGATTTATGCGAGAAACTTTATTTGATATTGGATGTGTGTGCTCGGCAAGAGAGGAAATTTGGTCAGTTTCTCTATTATATAATGCTGTGTATCGTTATATATTCGTAGCGTATATTTACTTATGCATTTCGTATATTTATCTTCTGTTGTTTTACCTCAAGTATTGTGATTAATAAAGAACCCAATCTATTAATTGCGAGGGTATATTTATCGTGCGAATCGGATAACTTGTCAGTATTTATTCAACAAATAATCTCGGCAACGAGCAGGCACAATTGCGAACATATTGCGTGCCGGGAGTAACATGTTATGATTAGCCAGTAAGGTTAACCATTATTCAAAATTTTAAAAGTAGAATTATAGTAAACATCTTTGATATGTTGATTCATATCACCTTTGTGATGTATGTTGTGATCTTTTCACTTCGTCTATATCTTCGCTAATAAGTATAGAAATATTACACCAAGAGAAAACTGAGATACCAATCATGATGCTAAAAGCTGTGCATGAGTAGATGATTGATAACTCAGTTTTCTCTTGGTGAATATTTCTTATACTTATTATTGAAGATATAGACGAAGTGAAAAAGATCACAACATATATACAAATGATATGAATCAACATATCAAAGATGTTACTATAATTCTACTTTTAAATTTTGAATATGCTTGAATCTTAGATGGCTAATCATGGCAAATATTGAATAAGTCTTTGGGGTTAAAATGTGAATAATTTCTTTGTTATACTTGACACTTGCTCAAAATCCTCTGAGGGGGATGATGAAGGAGGCTGCACAGTTTTTACGTATATTGTTCAAACGGCAGCTTTAAAAGCTGTAATAATATTTGACTCCTAGACAGCTTTTAGCATCATGATTGCTATCTCAGCTTTCTCTTGGTGTAATATTAGCGAAGATATAGATTAAGTGAAAAGATCACAGCATACATTACACAGGTGATATGAATGAATATATGCCAGATGTTACTATAATTCTACTTTTAAAATTTTGAATAATGCCTGAATCTTACATGCTAATCATGGCATATAAAGAATAAGTTTTACGGGGTTAAAATGTGAATAATTTCTTTGTTATCCTTGACACTTGCTCAAAATCTTCTGAGGGGGATGACAAAGGAGGCTGCACAGTTTTTACGTATATCGTTCAAACCGCAGCTTTAAAAGCTGTAATAATATTTGACTCCTGGACAGCTTTTAGCATCATGATTTGTATCTCAGTTTTCTCTTTGTGTAATATTTTTTATACTTATTAGCGAAGATAATATTTCTCTTGGTGTAATATTAGCGAAGTTATAGACGAAGTGAAAAGATCACAACATACATCACAAAGGTGATATGAATCAACATATGCAAGATGTTACTATAATTCTACTTTTAAAATTTTGAATAATGCTTGAATCTTACATAGCTAATCATAGCGTATATTGAATAAGTCTTACGGGGTTAAAATGTGAATAATTTCTTTGTTATACTTGACACTTGCTCAAAATGCTCTGAGGGGGATGACGAAGGAGGCTGCACAATTTTTACGTATATCGTTCAAACGTCAGCTTTAAAAGCTGTAATAATATTTGACTGCTGGACAGCTTTTAGCATCATGATTGGTATCTCAGTTTTCTCTTGATGTAATATTTCTTATACTTATTAGCAAAGATCTAGACGAAGTGAAAAGATCACAACATACATCACAAAGGTGATATGAATCAACATATCAAAGATGTTACTATAATTCTACTTTTAAAATTTTGAATAATGCTTGAACCTTACATGGCTAATCATAACATATATTGAATAATTGTATCGGGGTTAAAATTTTCATCATTATTTTGTTATACTAGACACTTGCAAAATCTTCTGAGGGGGATGACGAAGGAGGCTGCACAGTTTTTACGTATATCGTTCAAACGGCAGCTTTAAAAGCTGTAATAATATTTGACTCCTGGACAGCTTTTAGCATTGTGATTGGTATCTCAGTTTTCACTTTGTGTAATATTTTTATACTTATTAGCGAAGATATAGGCAAAGTGAAAAGATCACAGCATACATCACACAGGTGATATGAATAAATATATGCCAGATGTTACTATAATTCTAGTTTTAAAATTTCGAATAATGCTTGAATCTTACATGGCTAATCATAACGTATATTGAATAAGTCTTACGGGGTTAAAATGTGAATAATTTCTTTGTTATACTTGACACTTGCTCAAAATCCTCTGAGGGAGATGACGAAGGAGGCTGCACAATTTTTACGTATATCTTTCAAACGTCAGACGCGTAAGCCACTTTCTTGCTTTCTACGAACTTGCCCTGAAGAAACAACCATTTTCGATTGCGTAGTTTGCTCAGAAAACTTAAATTTCCAGCACCCTTAAGAGTTCTGGTGTTAAAAAATTTATAAATGCTTAGGCAGATGGATTCAATTTCAGATCTCTTTCCCGCTTTTTGTCTTTCCTCTTCATTTAACTGACTCCAAAATTTATTTGCTTCGTCCAACTGTTGAATTACAAACTTGTCTTCAGGCAGACGGCTCGAAAATCTAAAAAAATGTTTCACTTTTGCATTCATCTTTCCACAACCACTTTCGTCTGATGTATCAATGATTAAACAGGAAGATCCGACAAGTTTTGCATCTTTTGGTAAGAAAACATCGCTTGGGGAAGAAAATGCCGAAACTGACGATCCTTTCCAAGGTAAAAGGTACTGACCGGCGGGTTTTTTCAACACTGGCAAAAACTCAACCTGATGAAACACACTGCGATATTGAATTGGTTTCGGCAGTTGTTCTATTCTCTTGTTAATGTATGCGATTAGTTTTCGGCATCTTCTGAGATCCCTGGTTTTAGCGACGGATTGAGCTCTTTCGTAGATTCTGGCCCAATCCAGGTCTTTCACCATACCACGTTTTTCCAAAACATGCAATCTGGTACCTTCAGGAAGTTCATCTCCTACAGGAAAACGGTGATCCTCTACGGAAAACAAGTGAGCTGCAGGACCAAACGGATGGATAAGTTCCGAAGGTTTCGAGAGGATCTTTCCTTTTTGTGAAACTGAAATACAGGCATTCTGTTTAAAGAGAGTAATTTCCTTTGTGCCTGAAGAAAGAAAGGATTTTTTATCGTTCATGATTCGATCCAAACCAAAGCCAAGCAGGCGATATCGTATTGTTTAAAGACAAAAACGTGCCAAGAAACTGTTGGCGTACCGCTCGAGTCCAAGAAGCCTATACCTCTGATGATGGACTTGTTCGAAAAGTAAAGATCATCGCAAGCGACCCTTTACTTTCAAGAGAAGGAAAATGTGTTCGAGCAACGACCGTTCTGGACAGACCAGTCCATAAACTGGTACTACTTCTGAAGTCCGAAGATACAGCCATGGATTGAAGAATCCCCGCTGAAGAACCCTTGTATGGAACATTTATTGACTTTGTTGTAAATTGCGTTTGGTTGCAATTTAGGAGAGCCATGTAATTGCGGGCTCATGTGTGCGACATGTTTGTAGGCTCAATTTGTTTTGAGCAACTATATTTATACTTGAAAAGGAACATTACTGTTTTAGTTTAGAACTCGATTTATACTGCGATTTATGCGAGAAACTTTATTTGATATTTGGATGTGTGTGCTCGGCAAGAGAGGAAATTTGGTCAGTTTCTCTATTATATAATTGCTGTGTATCGTTATATATTCGTAGCGTATATTTACTTATGCATTTCGTATATTTATCTTCTGTAGTTTTACCTCAAGTTATTGTGATTAATAAAGAACCCAATCTATTAATTGCGAGGGTATATTTATCGTGCGAATCGGATTAACTTGTCAGTATTTATCAACAAATAATCTCGGCAACGAGCAGGCACAATTGCGAACATATTGCGTGCCGGGAGTAACATGTTATGATTAGCCATGTAAGGTTAACCATTATTCAAAATTTTAAAAGTAGAATTATAGTAACATCTTTGATATGTTGATTCATATCACCTTTGTGATGTATGTTGTGATCTTTTCACTTCGTCTATATCTTCGCTAATAAGTATAAGAAATATTACACCAAGAGAAAACTGAGATACCAATCATGATGCTAAAAGCTGTGCATGAGTAATGATAACTCAGTTTTCTCTTGGTGTAATATTTCTTATACTTATTATTGAAGATATAGACGAAGTGAAAAGATCACAACATATATCACAAAGGTGATATGAATCAACATATCAAAGATGTTACTATAATTCTACTTTTAAAATTTTGAATATTGCTTGAATCTTAGATGGCTAATCATGGCAAATATTGAATAAGTCTTTTGGGGTTAAAATGTGAATAATTTCTTTGTTATACTTGACACTTGCTCAAAATCCTCTGAGGGGGATGATGAAGGAGGCTGCACAGTTTTTACGTATATTGTTCAAACGGCAGCTTTAAAAGCTGTAATAATATTTGACTCCTAGACAGCTTTTAGCATCATGATTGCTATCTCAGCTTTCTCTTGGTGTAATATTAGCGAAGATATAGATTAAGTGAAAAGATCACAGCATACATTACACAGGTGATATGAATGAATATATGCCAGATGTTACTATAATTCTACTTTTAAAATTTTGAATAATGCCTGAATCTTACATGACTAATCATGGCATATAAAGAATAAGTTTTACGGGGTTAAAATGTGAATAATTTCTTTGTTATCCTTGACACTTGCTCAAAATCTTCTGAGGGGGATGACAAAGGAGGCTGCACAGTTTTTACGTATATCGTTCAAACCGCAGCTTTAAAAGCTGTAATAATATTTGACTCCTGGACAGCTTTTAGCATCATGATTTGTATCTCAGTTTTCTCTTTGTGTAATATTTTTTATACTTATTAGCGAAGATAATATTTCTCTTGGTGTAATATTAGCGAAGATATAGACGAAGTGAAAAGATCACAACATACATCACAAAGGTGATATGAATCAACATATCAAAAATGTTACTATAATTCTACTTTTAAAATTTTGAATAATGCCTGAATCTTACATGGCTAATCATGGCATATAATGAATAAGTCTTACGGGGTTAAAATGTGAATAATTTCTTTGTTATACTTGACACTTTTCAAAATCTTCTGAGGGGGATGACAAAGGAGGCTGCACAGTTTTTACGTATATCGTTCAAACCGCAGCTTTAAAAGCTGTAATAATATTTGACTCCTGGACAGCTTTTAGCATCATGATTTGTATCTCAGTTTTCTCTTTGTGTAATATTTTTTATACTTCTGCGGCTGCACAATTTTTACGTAGATCGTTCAAACGTCAGCTTTAAAAGCCGTAATAATATTTGACTGCTGGACAGCTTTTAGCATCATGATTGGTATCTCAGTTTTCTCTTGATGAAATATTTCTTATACTTATTAGCGAAGATCTAGATGAAGTGAAAAGATCACAACATACACAAAGGTGATATGAATGAACAGATGCAAGATGTTACTATAATTCTACTTTTAAAATTTTGAATAATGCTTGAATCTTATAATGCTAATCATAAATATTGAATAAGTCTTACGGGCTTAAAATGAATAATTTCTTTGTTATACTTGACACTTGCTAAAATCTCTGAGGGGAAGAAAGGAGGCTGCACAATTTTTACGTATGTAGTTCAAACGCAGCTTTAAAGCTGTAATAATATTTTGCTGGACAGCTTTTAGCATGATTGGTACTCAGTTTTCTTTTGTGTAATTTTTTATACTTATTAGCGAAGATACAGACGAAGTGAAAAGATCACAAATACATCACAAAGGTGATATGAATAAAATATCAACATGTGAATAAAATATCAAGATGTTACTATAATTCTTCTTTTAAAATTTTGAATAATGCTTGAATCTTACATGGCTAATCATGGCATATATTGAATAAGTCTTGCAGGGTTAAAATGTTAATAATTTCTTTGTTATACTTGACACTTGCTCAAAATCTTCTGAGAGGGATGACGAAAAAGGCTGCACAGTTTTACGTATATCGTTCAAAGGCAATTTAAAAGCTGTAATAATATTATGATTCCTGGACATCTTTCAGCATCATGATTGATAACTCAGTTTTCTCTTGGTGTAATATTTCTTATACCTATTAGCGAAGATATAGACGAAGTGAAAAGATCACAACATACATCACAAAGGTGATATGAATCAACATATGCAAGATGTTAATATAATTCTACTTTTAAAATTTTGAATAATGCTTGAATCTTACATGGCTAATCATGGCATATATTGAATAAGTCTTGCGGGTGTAAAATGTTAATAATTTCTTTGTTATACTTGACACTTGCACAAAGTCTTCTGAGAGGTATGACGAAGGAGGCTGCACAGTTTTTACGTATATCGTTCAAAGCAGCTTTAAAAGCTGTAATAATATTATGACTCTTGGACATCTTTTAGCATCATGATTGATAACTCAGTTTTCTCTTGGTAATATTTTTTTAAAAGCTTTAATAATATTATGATTCCTGGACAGCTTTTAGCATCATGATTGGTAACTCAGTTTTCTTTTGCTGTAATATTTCTTATACTTATTAGCGAAGGTATAGATGAAGTGAAAAGATCACAAAATACATCACAAAGGTGATATGAATAAAAATATCAAAGATGTTACTATAATTCTTCTTTTAAAATTTTGAATAATGCTTGAATCCTACATGGATCATCATGGCATATATTGAATAAGTCTGGCGGGGTTAAAATGTTAATAATTTCTTTGTTATATTTGACACTTGCTCAAAATCTTCTGAGAGGGATGACGAAGGAGGCTGCACAGTTTTTACGTATATCGTTCAAAGGCAATTTTAAAAGCTGTAATAATATTATGATTCCTGGACATCTTTTAGCATCATGATTGATAACTCAGTTTTCTCTTGGTATAATATTTCTTTAAAAGCTGTAATAATATTATGATTCCTGGACAGCTTTTAGCATCATGATTGATAACTCAGTTTTCTTTTGGTGTAATACTTCTTATACTTATTAGCGAAGATATAGATGAAGTGAAAAGATCACAACATACATCACAAAGGTGATATGAATAAACATATCAAAGATGTTACTATAATTCTTCTTTTAAAATTTTGAATAATGCTTGAATCCTATATGGCTAATCATGGCATATATTGAATAACTCTGGCGGGGTTTAAATGTTAATAATTTCTTTGTTATACTTGACACTTGCTCAAAATCTTCTGAGAGGGATGACGAAGGGGGCTGCACAGTTTTTACGTATATCGTTCAAAGCAGCTTTAAAAGCTGTAATAATATTATTATTCCTGGACATCTTTTAGCATTATGATTGAAACTCAGTTTTCTCTTGGTATAATTTCTTATACTTATTATTGAAGATATAGACGAAATGAAAAGATCACAACATACATCACT
Source organism: Dendronephthya gigantea (assembly GCF_004324835.1). Classification (NCBI taxonomy): domain Eukaryota; kingdom Metazoa; phylum Cnidaria; class Anthozoa; order Malacalcyonacea; family Nephtheidae; genus Dendronephthya; species Dendronephthya gigantea. The sequence goes on along the minus strand of NW_021163341.1, from coordinate 63,578 downwards.
AAGGTGATATGAATCAATATATCAAAGATGTTACTATAATGCTACTTTTAAAGTTTTGAATGTTTGAATTCTATATGGCTAATCATAGCATATATTGAATAAGTCTTGCAAGGTTAAAATTTACATAATTTCTTTTTCATACTTGACACTTGCTGAAAATCTTCTGAGAAGGATGAAGGAGGCTTCACAGTTTTTACGTATCTCGTTCAAAGACAGCTTTAAAAGCTGTAATAATATTATGACTCCTCGACAGCTTTTAGCATCATAATTGACAATCAGTTTTCTCTTGGTGTAATATTTGTTATACTTATTATTGAAGATATAGACGAAGTGAAAAGATCACAACATACATCACAAAGGTGATATGAATCAACATATGCAAGATGTTACCAAAATTCTACTTTTAAAATTTTGAATAATGCTTGAATCTTACATGGCTAATCATGGCATATATTGAATAAGTCTTGCGGGTGTAAAATGTTAATAATTTCTTTGTTATACTTGACACTTGCAAAAAAATCTTCTGAGAGGGATGACAAGCAGGCTGCACAGTTTTTACGTATATCGTTCAAAGCAGCTTTAAAAGCTGTAAAATATTATGACTTTTAGACAGCTTTTAGCATCATGATTGATAACTCAGTTTTCTTTTGGTGTATTTTCTATACTTATTATCGAAGATATAGATGAAGTGAAAAGATCACAACATACATCACAAAGGTGATATGAATAAACATATCAAAGATGTTACTATAATTCTTCTTTTAAAATTTTGAATAATGCTTGAATCTTAGATGGCTAATCATGGCATATATTGATGAATAAGTCTGGCGGGGTTAAAATGTTTTATTTTGTTTGTTATACTTGACACTTGCTCAAAATCTTCTGAGAGAGATGACGAAGGAGGCTGCACAGTTTTTACGTACATCGTTCAAAGGCAATTTTAAAAGCTGTAATAATATTATGATTCCTGGACATCTTTTAGCATCATGATTGATAACTCAGTTTTCTCTTGGTGTAATATTTCTTATACTCATTATTGAAGATATAGACGAAGTGAAAAGATCACAACATACATCACAAAGGTGATATGAATCAACATATCAAAGATGTTACTATAATTCTACTTTAAAATTTTTATAATGCTTGAATCTTACATGGCTAATCATGGCATATATTGAATAAGTCTTTACGGGTTAAAATAAGAATAATTCCTTTGTTATACCTTATACTTGCTGAAAATCTTCTGAGAGGGAAGCCGAAAGGAGGCTTTTATAATTCTACTTCTAAAATTTTGAATAATGCTTGAGTCTTACATGGCTAATCATGGCATATCTTGAATAAGTCTTGCGGTGTAAAATGTTAATAATTTCTTTGTTATACTTGACACTTGCACAAAATCTTCTGAGAGGGATGACAAAGGAGGCTGCACAGTTTTACGTATATCGTTCAAAGCAGCTTTAAAAGCTGTAATAAAATTATGACTCTTGGACAGCTTTTAGCATCATGATTGATAACTCGGTTTTCTCTTGGTGTAATATTTCTTATACTCATTATTGAAGATATAGACGAAGTGAAAAGATCACAACATACATCACAAAGGTGATATGAATCAACATATCAAAAATGTTACTATAATTCTACTTTTAAATTTTGAATAATGCTTGAACCTTACCTGGCTAATCATAGCGATATTGAATAATTCTTGCGAGGTTAAATGTGAATAATTTGTTTGTTATACTTAACACTTGCTCAAAATCTTGTGAGAGGGAAGACGAAGGAGGCTGCACAGTTTTTACGTATATCGTTCAAAGGCAATTTTAAGGCTGTTATAATATTAGACTCTTGGACAGCTTTTAGGATCATGATTGATAACTCAGTTTTCTCTTGGTGTAATATTTCTTATACTTATTATTGAAGATATAGACGAAGTGAAAAGATCAACATACATCACAAAGGTAATAAGAATCAACATATCAAAGATGTTACTATAATTCTACTTTTAAAATTTTGAATAATGCTTGAATCTTAGATGGTTAATCATGGCATATATTGAATAAGTCTTTTGGGGTTAAAATAAGAAGAATTTCTTTGTTATACTTGATACTTGCTGAAAATCGTCTGAGAGGGAAGACGAAAGGAGGCTTTAAAGTTTTTACGTATATAGTTCAAAGACAGCTTTTAAAAGCTGTAATAATATTATGATTCCTAGACAGCTTTTAGCATCATGATTGATAACTCAGTTTTCTTTGCTGTAATATTTCTTATACTTATTAGCGAAGTATAGATGAAGTGAAAAGATCACAAAATACACAAAGGTGATATGAATAAAAATATCAAAGATGTTACTATAATTCTCTTTTAAAATTTTGAATAATGCTTGAATCTAATGCATCATCATATATTGAATAAGTCTACGGGTTAAAATGTAATAATTTCTTTGTTATACTTGACACTTGCTCAAAATCCTCTGAGGGATGACGAAGGAGGCTGCACATTTTTACGTATATCGTTCAAACGTCAGCTTTAAAAGCTGTAATAATATTATGACTGCTGGACAGCTTTTAGCATCATGATTGTACTCAGTTTTCTCTTGTGTAATATTTGTTATACTTATTATTGAAGATATAGACGAAGTGAAAAGATCACAACATACATCACAAAGATATGAATCAACATATCAAGATGTTACAATAATTCTCTTTCAAATTTTGAATAATGCTTGAATCTTACATGGCTAATCATGGCATATTGAATAAGTTTACGGGTTAAAATGTTAATAATTTCTTTGTTATACTTGACACTTGCTCAAAATCTTCTGAGGGGATGACAAAAGGCTGCACAGTTTTTACGTATATCCTTCAAACCGCAGCTTTAAAAGCTGTAAAATATTTGACTTGGACAGCTTTTAGCATCATGATTTGTAACTCAGTTTTCTTTTGTGTAATATTTTTTATACTTATTATCGAAGATAGACGAAGTGAAAAGATCACAACATACATGACAAAGTTGATATGAATCAACATATCCAAGATGTTACTATAATTCTACTTTCAGAATTTTGAATAATGCTTGAATCTTACATGGCTAATCATTGCATATATTGAATAAGTCTTGCGGGTTAAAATGAATAATTTCTTTGTTATACTTGACACTTGCTCAAATCTTCTGAGAGGATGACGAAGGAGGCTGCACAGTTTTTACGTATATAGTTCAAAGAGCTTTAAAAGCTGTAATAATATTATGATTCCTGGACAGCTTTTAGCATCATGATTGATAACTCAGTTTTCTCTTGGTCTAATATTTCTTATACTTATATCGAAGATATAGATGAATGAAAAGATCACAACATACATCACAAAGGTGATATGAATCAACATATGCAAGATGTTACTATAATTCTACTTTTAAAATTTTGAATAATGCTTGAATCTTACATAGCTAATCATAGCGTATATTGAATAAGTCTTACGGGGTTAAAATGTGAATAATTTCTTGTTATACTTGACACTTGCTCAAAATGCTCTGAGGGGGATGACGAAGGAGGCTGCACAGTTTTTACGTATATCGTTCAAACCGCAGCTTTAAAAGCTGTAATAATATTGACTGCTGGACAGCTTTTAGCATCATGATTTGTATCTCAGTTTTCTCTTTGTGTAATATTTTTTATACTTCTGCGGCTGCACAATTTTTACGTAGATCGTTCAAACGTCAGCTTTAAAAGCTGTAATAATATTTGACTGCTGGACAGCTTTTAGCATCATGATTGGTATCTCAGTTTTCTCTTGATGTAATATTTCTTATATTATTAGCGAAGATCTAGATGAAGTGAAAAGATCACAACATACATCACAAAGGTGATATGAATGAACAGATGCAAGATGTTACTATAATTCTACTTTTAAAATTTTGAATAATGCTTGAATCTTACATGGCTAATCATGGCAAATATTGAATAAGTCTTTTGGGGTTAAAATAAGAATAATTTCTTTGTTATACTTGATACTTGCTAAAATCGTCTGAGAGGGAAGACAAAAGCAGGCTTTAAAGTTTTTACGTATGTAGTTCAAAGACAGCTTTAAAAGCTGTAATAATATTATGATTCCTGGACAGCTTTTAGCATCATGATTGACAACTCAGTTTTCTTTTGGTGTAATATTTCTTATACTTATTAGCGAAGATATAGATGAAGTGAAAAGATCACAAAATACATCACAAAGGTGATATGAATAAAAATATCAAAGATGTGAATAAAAATATCAAAGATGTTACTATAATTCTTCTTTTAAAATTTTGAATAATGCTTGACTCCTACATGGCTAATCATGGCATATATTGAATAAGTCTGGCAGGGTTAAAATGTTAATAATTTCTTTGTTATACTTGACACTTGCTCAAAATCTTCTGAGAGGGATGACGAAAAAGGCTGCACAGTTTTTACGTATATCGTTCAAAGGCAATTTTAAAAGCTGTAATAATATTATGATTCCTGGACATCTTTCAGCATCATGATTGATAACTCAGTTTTCTCTTGGTGTAATATTTCTTATACCTATTAGCGAAGATATAGACGAAGTGAAAAGATCACAACATACATCACAAAGGTGATATGAATCAACATATGCAAGATGTTAATATAATTCTACTTTTAAAATTTTGAATAATGCTTGAATCTTACATGGCTAATCATGGCATATATTGAATAAGTCTTGCGGGTGTAAAATGTTAATAATTTCTTTGTTATACTTGACACTTGCACAAAGTCTTCTGAGAGGTATGACGAAGGAGGCTGCACAGTTTTTACGTATATCGTTCAAAGCAGCTTTAAAAGCTGTAATAATATTATGACTCTTGGACATCTTTTAGCATCATGATTGATAACTCAGTTTTCTCTTGGTATAATATTTTTTTAAAAGCTTTAATAATATTATGATTCCTGGACAGCTTTTAGCATCATGATTGGTAACTCAGTTTTCTTTTGCTGTAATATTTCTTATACTTATTAGCGAAGGTATAGATGAAGTGAAAAGATCACAAAATACATCACAAAGGTGATATGAATAAAAATATCAAAGATGTTACTATAATTCTTCTTTTAAAATTTTGAATAATGCTTGAATCCTACATGGATCATCATGGCATATATTGAATAAGTCTGGCGGGGTTAAAATGTTAATAATTTCTTTGCTATACTTGACACTTGCTCAAATCGTCTGAGAGGGATGACGAAGGAGGCTGCATTGTTTTTACGTATATTGTTCAAAGGCAATTTTAAAAGCTGTAATAATATTATGATTCCTGGACAGCTTTTAGCATCATGATTGATAACTCAGTTTTCTCTTGGTATAATATTTCTTTAAAAGCTGTAATAATATTATGATTCCTGGACAGCTTTTAGCATCAGGATTGATAACTCAGTTTTCTTTTGGTGTAATACTTCTTATACTTATTAGCGAAGATATAGATGAAGTGAAAAGATCACAACATACATCACAAAGGTGATATGAATAAACATATCAAAGATGTTACTATAATTCTTCTTTTAAAATTTTGAATAATGCTTGAATCCTACATGGCTAATCATGGCATAGAATAACTCTGGCGGGGTTTAAATGTTAATAATTTCTTTGTTATACTTGACACTTGCTCAAAATCTTCTGAGAGGGATGACGAAGGGGGCTGCACAGTTTTTACGTATATCGTTCAAAGCAGCTTTAAAAGCTGTAATAATATTCCTGGACATCTTTTAGCATTATGATTGTTAACTCAGTTTTCTCTTGGTATATATATTTCTTATACTTATTATTGAAGATATAGACGAAATGAAAAGATCACAACATACATCACTAAGGTGATATGAATCAATATATCAAAGATGTTACTATAATGCTACTTTTAAAGTTTTGAATGTTTGAATCTTATATGGCTAATCATAGCATATATTGAATAAGTCTTGCAAGGTTAAAATTTACATCATTTCTTTTTCATACTTGACACTTGCTGAAAATCTTCTGAGAGGGATGAAGGAGGCTGCACAGTTTTTACGTATATCGTTCAAAGACAGCTTTAAAAGCTGTAATAATATTATGACTCCTCGACAGCTTTTAGCATCATAATTGACAACTCAGTTTTCTCTTGGTGTAATATTTGTTATACTTATTATTGAAGATATTGACGAAGTGAAAAGATCACAACATACATCACAAAGGTGATATGAATCAACATATGCAAGATGTTACCAAAATTCTACTTTTAAAATTTTGAATAATGCTTGAATCTTACATGGCTAATCATGGCATATATTGAATAAGTCTTGCGGGTGTAAAATGTTAATAATTTCTTTGTTATACTTGACACTTGCAAAAAATCTTCTGAGAGGGATGACAAAGCAGGCTGCACAGTTTTTACGTATATCGTTCAAAGCAGCTTTAAAAGCTGTAAAAATATTATGACTTTTAGACAGCTTTTAGCATCATGATTGATAACTCAGTTTTCTTTGGTGTAATATTTCTATACTTATTATCGAAGATATAGATGAAGTGAAAAGATCACAACATACATCACAAAGGTGATATGAATAAACATATCAAAGATGTTACTATAATTCTTCTTTTAAAATTTTGAATAATGCTTGAATCTTAGATGGCTAATCATGGCATATATTGAATAAGTCTTTCGGGGTTAAAATAACAATAATTTCTTTGTTATACTTGATACTTGCTGAAAATCTTCTGAGAGGAAAGACGAAAGGAGGCTTTAAAGTTTTTTCGTATATAGTTCAAAGACAGCTTTAAAAGCTGTAATAATATTATGATTCCTAGACAGCTTTTAGCATCATGATTGATAACTCAGTTTTCTTTTGGTGTAATATTTCTTATACTTATTATCGAAGATATAGATGAAGTGAAAAGATCACAACATACATCACAAAGGTGATATGAATAAACATATCAAAGATGTTACTATAATTCTTCTTTTAAAATTTTGAATAATGCTTGAATCTTAGATGGCTAATCATGGCATATATTGATGAATAAGTCTGGCGGGGTTAAAATGTTAATTATTTTGTTTGTTATACTTGACACTTGCTCAAAATCTTCTGAGAGAGATGACGAAGGAGGCTGCACAGTTTTTACGTACATCGTTCAAAGGCAATTTTAAAAGCTGTAATAATATTATGATTCCTGGACATCTTTTAGCATCATGATTGATAACTCAGTTTTCTCTTGGTGTAATATTTCTTATACTCATTATTGAAGATATAGACGAAGTGAAAAGATCACAACATACATCACAAAGGTGATATGAATCAACATATCAAAGATGTTACTATAATTCTACTTTTAAAATTTTTATAATGCTTGAATCTTACATGGCTAATCATGGCATATATTGAATAAGTCTTTACGGGTTAAAATAAGAATAATTCCTTTGTTATACCTTATACTTGCTGAAAATCTTCTGAGAGGGAAGCCGAAAGGAGGCTTTTATAATTCTACTTCTAAAATTTTGAATAATGCTTGAGTCTTACATGGCTAATCATGGCATATCTTGAATAAGTCTTGCGGGTGTAAAATGTTAATAATTTCTTTGTTATACTTGACACTTGCACAAAATCTTCTGAGAGGGATGACAAAGGAGGCTGCACAGTTTTTACGTATATCGTTCAAAGCAGCTTTAAAAGCTGTAATAAAATTATGACTCTTGGACAGCTTTTAGCATCATGATTGATAACTCGGTTTTCTCTTGGTGTAATATTTCTTATACTCATTATTGAAGATATAGACGAAGTGAAAAGATCACAACATACATCACAAAGGTGATATGAATCAACATATCAAAAATGTTACTATAATTCTACTTTTAAATTTTTGAATAATGCTTGAACCTTACCTGGCTAATCATAGCGTATATTGAATAATTCTTGCGAGGTTAAAATGTGAATAATTTGTTTGTTATACTTAACACTTGCTCAAAATCTTGTGAGAGGGAAGACGAAGGAGGCTGCACAGTTTTTACGTATATCGTTCAAAGGCAATTTTAAAGGCTGTTATAATATTAAGACTCTTGGACAGCTTTTAGGATCATGATTGATAACTCAGTTTTCTCTTGGTGTAATATTTCTTATACTTATTATTGAAGATATAGACGAAGTGAAAAGATCACAACATACATCACAAAGGTAATAAGAATCAACATATCAAAGATGTTACTATAATTCTACTTTTAAAATTTTGAATAATGCTTGAATCTTAGATGGTTAATCATGGCATATATTGAATAAGTCTTTTGGGGTTAAAATAAGAAGAATTTCTTTGTTATACTTGATACTTGCTGAAAATCGTCTGAGAGGGAAGACGAAAAGGAGGCTTTAAAGTTTTTACGTATTAGTTCAAAGACAGCTTTAAAAGCTGTAATAATATTATGATTCCTAGACAGCTTTTAGCATCATGATTGATAACTCAGTTTTCTTTTGCTGTAATATTTCTTATACTTATTAGCGAAGGTATAGATGAAGTGAAAAGATCACAAAATACATCACAAAGGTGATATGAATCAACATATGCAAGATGCTACTATAATTCTACTTTTAAAATTTTGAATAATGCTTGAGTCTTACATGGCTAATCATGGCATATATATTGAATAAGTCTTGCGGGTGTAAAATGTTAATAATTTCTTTGTTATACTTGACACTTGCACAAAATCGTCTGAGAGGGATGACGAAGGAGGCTGCACAGTTTTTACGTATATCGTTCAAAGCAACTTTAAAAGCTGTAATAAAATTATGACTTTTGGACAGCTTTTAGCATCATGATTAATAACTCAGTTTTCTCTTGGTGTAATATTCTTATACTCATTATTGAAGATATAGACGAAGTGAAAAGATCACAACATACATCACAAAGGTGATGAATCAACATATCAAAGATGTTACTATAATTCTACTTTTAAAATTTTGAATATTGCTTGAACCTTACCTGGCTAATCATAGCGTATATTGAATAATTCTTGCGAGGTTAAAATGTGAATAATTTGTTTGTTATACTTAACACTTCCTCAAAATCTTGTGAGAGGGAAGACGAAGGAGGCTGCACAGTTTTTACGTATATCGATCAAAGGCAATTTTAAAAGCTGTTATATTTGACTCTTGGACAGCTTTTAGCATCATGATTGATAACTCAGTTTTCTTTTGGTGTAATATTTCTTATACTTATTATCGAAGATATAGATGAAGTGAAAAGATCACAACATACATCACAAAGGTGATATGAATAAACATATCAAAGATGTTACTATAATTCTTCTTTTAAAATTTTGAATAATGCTTGAATCCTACATGGCTAATCATGGCATATATTGATGAATAAGTCTGGCGGGGTTAAAATGTTAATTATTTTGTTTGTTATACTTGACACTTGCTCAAAATCTTCTGAGAGAGATGACGAAGGAGGCTGCACAGTTTTTACGTACATCGTTCAAAGGCAATTTTAAAAGCTGTAATAATATTATGATTCCTGGACATCTTTTAGCATCATGATTGATAACTCAGTTTTCTCTTGGTGTAATATTTCTTATACTCATTATTGAAGATATAGACGAAGTGAAAAGATCACAACATACATCACAAAGGTGATATGAATCAACATATCAAAGATGTTACTATAATTCTACTTTTAAAATTTTTATAATGCTTGAATCTTACATGGCTAATCATGGCATATATTGAATAAGTCTTTACGGGTTAAAATAAGAATAATTCCTTTGTTATACCTTATACTTGCTGAAAATCTTCTGAGAGGGAAGCCGAAAGGAGGCTTTTATAATTCTACTTCTAAAATTTTGAATAATGCTGAGTCTTACATGGCTAATCATGGCATATCTTGAATAAGTCTTGCGGGTGTAAAATGTTAATAATTTCTTTGTTATACTTGACACTTGCACAAAATCTTCTGAGAGGGATGACAAAGGAGGCTGCACAGTTTTTACGTATATCGTTCAAAGCAGCTTTAAAAGCTGTAATAAAATTATGACTCTTGGACAGCTTTTAGCATCATGATTGATAACTCGGTTTCTCTTGGTGTAATATTTCTTATACTCATTATTGAAGATATAGACGAAGTGAAAAGATCACAACATACATCACAAAGGTGATATGAATCAACATATCAAAAATGTTACTATAATTCTACTTTTAAATTTTGAATAATGCTTGAATCTTACCTGGCTAAGCATAGCGTATATTGAATAATTCTTGCGAGGTTAAAATGTGAATAATTTGTTTGTTATACTTAACACTTGCTCAAAATCTTGTGAGAGGGAAGACGAAGGAGGCTGCACAGTTTTTACGTATATCGTTCAAAGGCAATTTTAAAGGCTGTTTAATATTAAGACTCTTGGACAGCTTTTAGGATCATGATTGATAACTCAGTTTTCTCTTGGTGTAATATTCTTATACTTATTATTGAAGATATAGACGAAGTGAAAGATCACAACATACATCACAAAGGTGATAAGAATCAACATATCAAAGATGTTACTATAATTCTACTTTTAAAATTTTGAATAATGCTTGAATCTTAGATGGTTAATCATGGCATATATTGAATAAGTCTTTTGGGGTTAAAATAAGAAGAATTTCTTTGTTATACTTGATACTTGCTGAAAATCGTCTGAGAGGGAAGACGAAAGGAGGCTTTAAAGTTTTTACGTATATAGTTCAAAGACAGCTTTAAAAGCTGTAATAATATTATGATTCCTAGACAGCTTTTAGCATCATGATTGATAACTCAGTTTTCTTTTGGTGTAATATTTCTTATACTTATTAGCGAAGATATAGATGAAGTGAAAAGATCACAACATACATCACAAAGGTGATATGAATCAACATATGCAAGATGTTACTATAATTCTACTTTTAAAATTTTGAATAATGCTTGAGTCTTACATGGCTAATCATGGCATATATATTGAATAAGTCTTGCGGGTGTAAAATGTTAATAATTTCTTTGTTATACTTGACACTTGCACAAAATCTTCTGAGAGGGATGACGAAGGAGGCTGCACAGTTTTTACGTATATCGTTCAAAGCAACTTTAAAAGCTGTAATAAAATTATGACTTTTGGACAGCTTTTAGCATCATGATTAATAACTCAGTTTTCTCTTGGTGTAATATTTCTTATACTCATTATTGAAGATATAGACGAAGTGAAAAGATCACAACATACATCACAAAGGTGATATGAATCAACATATCAAACATGTTACTATAATTCTACTTTTAAAATTTTGAATATTGCTTGAACCTTACCTGGCTAATCATAGCGTATATTGAATAATTCTTGCGAGGTTAAAATGTGAATAATTTGTTTGTTATACTTAACACTTCCTCAAAATCTTGTGAGAGGAAGACGAAGGAGGCTGCACAGTTTTTACGTATATCGTTCAAAGGCAATTTTAAAGCTGTTATAATATTATGACTCTTGGACAGCTTTTAGGATCATGATTGATAACTCAGTTTTCTTTTGGTGTAATATTTCTTATACTTATTATCGAAGATATAGATGAAGTGAAAAGATCACAACATACATCACAAAGGTGATATGATAAACATATAAAGATGTGACTATAATTCTTCTTTTAAAATTTTGAATAATGCTTGAATCCTACATGGCAAATCATGGCATATATTGATGAATAAGTCTGGCGGGGTTAAAATGTTTATTATTTTGTTTGTTATACTTGACACTTGCTCAAAATCTTCTGAGAGAGTGACGAAGGAGGCTGCACAGTTTTTACGTACATCGTTCAAAGGCAATTTAAAAAGCTGTAATAATATTATGATTCCTGGACAGCTTTTAGCATCATGATTGATAACTCAGTTTTCTCTTGGTGTAATATTTCTTATACTCATTATTGAAGATATAGATGAAGTGAAAAGATCACAACATACATCACAAAGGTGATATGAATAAACATATCAAAGATGTGACTATAATTCTTCTTTTAAATTTTGAATAATGCTTGAATCTTACATGGCTAATCATAGCATATATTGATGAATAAGTCTGGCGGGTTAAAATGTTAATTATTTTGTTTGTTATACTTGACACTTGCACAAATCTTCTGAGAGGGATGACGAAGGAGGCTGCACAGTTTTTACGTATATCGTTCAAAGGCAATTTTAAAAGCTGTAATAATATTATGACTCTTGGACAGCTTTTAGGATCATGATTGATAACTCAGTTTTCTCTTGGTGTAATATTTCTTTTACTTATTATTGAAGATATAGACGAAGTGAAAAGATCACAACATACATCACAAAGGTGATATGAATCAACATATGCAAGATGTTACTATAATTCTACTTTTAAAATTTTGAATAATGCTTGAATCTTAGATGGCTAATTATGGCATATATTGAATAAGTCTTTCGGGGTTAAAATAAGAATAATTTCTTTGTTATACTTGATACTTGCTGAAAATCGTCTGAGAGGGAAGACGAAGGGAGGCTTTAAAGTTTTTACGTATATAGTTCAAAGACAGCTTTAAAAGCTGTAATAATATTATGATTCCTGGACAGCTTTTAGCATCATGATTGATAACTCAGTTTTCTTTTGGTGTAATATTTCTTATACTTATTAGCGAAGATATAGATGAAGTGAAAAGATCACAACATACATCACAAAGGTGATATGAATAAACATATCAAAGATGTTACTATAATTCGTCTTTTAAATTTTTGAAATTCTTGAATCCTACATGGCTAATCATGGCATATATTGAATAAGTCTGGCGGGGTTAAAATGTTAATTATTTTGTTTGTTATACTTGACACTTGCTCAAAATCTTCTGAGAGAGATGACGAAGGAGGCTGCACAGTTTTTACGTATATCGTTCAAAGGCAATTTTAAAAGCTGTAATAATATTATGATTCCTGGACATCTTTTAGCATCATGATTGATAACTCAGTTTTCTCTTGGTGTAATATTTCTTATACTCATTATTGAAGATATAGACGAAGTGAAAAGATCACAACATACATCACAAAGGTGATATGAATCAACATATCAAAGATGTTACTATAATTCTACTTTTAAAATTTTGAATAATGCTTGAATCTTAGATGGCTAATTATGGCATATATTGAATAAGTCTTTCGGGGTTAAAATAAGAATAATTTCTTTGTTATACTTGATACTTGCTGAAAATCGTCTGAGAGGGAAGACGAAGGGAGGCTTTAAAGTTTTTACGTATATAGTTCAAAGACAGCTTTAAAAGCTGTAATATTATGATTCCTGGACAGCTTTTAGCATCATGATTGATAACTCAGTTTTCTTTTGGTGTAATATTTCTTATACTTATTAGCGAAGATATAGATGAAGTGAAAAGATCACAACATACATCACAAAGGTGATATGAATAAACATACCAAAGATGTTACTATAATCGTCTTTTAAATTTTTGAATAATTCTTGAATCCTACATGGCTAATCATGGCATATATTGAATAAGTCTGGCGGGGTTAAATGTTAATTATTTTGTTTGTTATACTTGACACTTGCTCAAAATCTTCTGAGAGAGATGACGAAGGAGGCTGCACAGTTTTTACGTATATCGTTCAAAGGCAATTTTAAAAGCTGTAATAATATTATGATTCCTGGACATCTTTTAGCATCATGATTGATAACTCAGTTTTCTCTTGGTGTAATATTTCTTATACTCATTATTGAAGATATAGACGAAGTGAAAAGATCACAACATACATCACAAAGGTGATATGAATAAACATATCAAAGATGTGACTATAATTCTTCTTTTAAAATTTTGAATAATGCTTGAATCTTACATGGCTAATCATAGCATATATTGATGAATAAGTCTGGCGGGGTTAAAATGTTAATAATTTTTTTGTTATACTTGACACTTGCACAAAATCTTCTGAGAGGGATGACGAAGGAGGCTGCACAGTTTTTACGTATATCGTTCAAAGCAGCTTTAAAAGCTGTAATAATATTATGACTCTTCGACAGCTTTTAGCATCATTATTGATAACTAAGTTTTCTCTTGGTGTAATATTTCTTATACTCATTATTGAAGATATAGACGAAGTGAAAAGATCACAACATACATCACAAAGGTGATATGAATCAACATATGCAAGATGTTACTATAATTCTACTTTTAAAATTTTGAATAATGCTTGAATCTTACATGGCTAATCATGGCATATATTGATGAATAAGTCTGGCGGGGTTAAAATGTTAATAATTTTTTTGTTATACTTGACACTTGCACAAATCTTCTGAGAGGGATGACGAAGGAGGCTGCACAGTTTTTACGTATATCGTTCAAAGCAGCTTTAAAGCTGTAATAAAATTATGACTCTTGGACAGCTTTTAGCATCATGATTGATAACTCAGTTTTCTCTTGGTGTAATATTTCTTATACTCATTATTGAAGATATAGACGAAGTGAAAAGATCACAACATACATCACAAAGGTGATATGAATCAACATATCAAAAATGTTACTATAATTCTACTTTTAAATTTTTGAATAATGCTTGAACCTTACCTGGCTAACATAGCGTATATTGAATAATTCTTGCAAGGTTAAAATGTGAATAATTTGTTTGTTATACTTAACACTTGCTCAAAATCTTGTGAGAGGGAAGACGAAGGAGGCTGCACAGTTTTTACGTATATCGTTCAAAGGCAATTTTAAAGGCTGTTATAATATTATGACTCTTGGACAGCTTTTAGGATCATGATTGATAACTCAGTTTTCTCTTGGTGTAATATTTCTTATACTTATTATTGAAGATATAGACGAAGTGAAAAGATCACAACATACATCACAAAGGTGAAATGAATCAACATATCAAAGATGTTAATACAATTCTACATTTAAAATTTTGAATAATGCTTGAATCTTAGATGGCTAATCATGGCATATATTGAATAAGTCTTTCGGGGTTAAAATAACAATAATTTCTTTGTTATACTTGATACTTGCTGAAAATCTTCTGAGAGGAAAGACGAAAGGAGGCTTTAAAGTTTTTACGTATATAGTTCAAAGACAGCTTTAAAAGCTGTAATATTATGATTCCTAGACAGCTTTTAGCATCATGATTTATAACTCAGTTTTCTTTTGGTGTAATATTTCTTATACTTATTATCGAAGATATAGATGAAGTGAAAAAATCACAACATACATCACAAAGGTGATATGAATAAACATATCAAAGATGTGACTATAATTCTTCTTTTAAAATTTTGAATAATGCTTGAATCCTACATGGCTAATCATGGCATATATTGATGAATAAGTCTGGCGGGGTTAAAATGTTAATTATTTTGTTTGTTATACTTGACACTTGCTCAAAATCTTCTGAGAGAGATGACGAAGGAGGCTGCACAGTTTTTACGTACATCGTTCAAAGGCAATTTTAAAAGCTGTAATAATATTATGATTCCTGGACATCTTTTAGCATCATGATTGATAACTCAGTTTTCTCTTGGTGTAATATTTCTTATACTCATTATTGAAGATATAGACGAAGTGAAAAGATCACAACATACATCACAAAGGTGATATGAATCAACATATCAAAGATGTTACTATAATTCTACTTTTAAAATTTTTAATAATGCTTGAATCTTACATGGCTAATCATGGCATATATTGAATAAGTCTTTACGGGTTAAAATAAGAATAATTCCTTTGTTATACCTTATACTTGCTGAAAATCTTCTGAGAGGGAAGCCGAAAGGAGGCTTTTATAATTCTACTTCTAAAATTTTGAATAATGCTTGAGTCTTACATGGCTAATCATGGCATATCTTGAATAAGTCTTGCGGGTGTAAAATGTTATAAAATTTCTTTGTTATACTTGACACTTGCACAAAATCTTCTGAGAGGGATGACAAAGGAGGCTGCACAGTTTTTACGTATATCGTTCAAAGCAGCTTTAAAAGCTGTAATAAAATTATGACTCTTGGACAGCTTTTAGCATCATGATTGATAACTCAGTTTTCTCTTGGTGTAATATTTCTTATACTCATTATTGAAGATATAGACGAAGTGAAAAGATCACAACATACATCACAAAGGTGATATGAATCAACATATCAAAAATGTTACTATAATTCTACTTTAAATTTTTGAATAATGCTTGAACCTTACCTGGCTAATCATAGCGTATATTGAATAATTCTTGCGAGGTTAAAATGTGAATAATTTCTTTGTTATACTTGACACTTGCTCAAAATCCTCTGAGGGGGATGACGAAGGAGGCTGCACAGTTTTTACGTATATAGTTCAAACGGCAGCTTTAAAAGCTGTAATAATATTTGACTCCTAGACAGCTTTTAGCATCATGATTGCTATCTCAGCTTTCTCTTAGTGTAATATTAGCGAAGATATAGACGAAGTGAAAAGATCACAGCATACATTACACAGGTGATATGAATGAATATATGCCAGATGTTACTATAATTCTACTTTTAAAATTTTGAATAATGCCTGAATCTTACATGGCTAATCATGGCATATAAAGAATAAGTTTTACGGGGTTAAAATGTGAATAATTTCTTTGTTATCCTTGACACTTGCTCAAAATCTTCTGAGGGGGATGACAAAGGAGGCTGCACAGTTTTTACGTATATCGTTCAAACCGCAGCTTTAAAAGCTGTAATAATATTTGACTCCTGGACAGCTTTTAGCATCATGATTTGTATCTCAGTTTTCTCTTTGTGTAATATTTTTTATACTTCTGCGGCTGCACAATTTTTACGTAGATCGTTCAAACGTCAGCTTTAAAAGCCGTAATAATATTTGACTGCTGGACAGCTTTTAGCATCATGATTGGTATCTCAGTTTTCTCTTGATGAAATATTTCTTATACTTATTAGCGAAGATCTAGATGAAGTGAAAAGATCACAACATACATTACAAAGGTGATATGAATGAACAGATGCAAGATGTTACTATAATTCTACTTTTAAAATTTTGAATAATGCTTGAATCTTATAATGCTAATCATAACGTATATTGAATAAGTCTTACGGGCTTAAAATGTGAATAATTTCTTTGTTATACTTGACACTTGCTCAAAATCCTCTGAGGGGGATGACGAAGGAGGCTGCACAATTTTTACGTATATCGTTCAAACGTCAGCTTTAAAAGCTGTAATAATATTTGACTGCTGGACAGCTTTTAGCATTGTGGTTGGTATCTCAGTTTTCTCTTTGTGTAATATTTTTTATACTTATTAGCGAAGATACAGACGAAGTGAAAAGATCACAATATACATGACAAAGTTGATAGGAATCAACATATCCAAGATGTTACTATAATTCTTCTTTCAGAATTTTGAATAATGCTTGAATCTTACATGGCAAATCATGGCATATAATGAATAAGTTTACAGGGTTAAAATGTGAATAATTTCTTTGTTATACTTGACACTTGCTCAAAATCTTCTGAGGGGGATGACAAAGGAGGCTGCACAGTTTTTACGTATATCCTTCAAACCGCAGCTTTAAAAGCTGTAATAATATTTGACTCCTGGACAGCTTTTAGCATCATGATTTGTATCTCAGTTTTCTCTTTGTGTAATATTTTTTATACTTATTAGCGAAGATACAGACGAAGTGAAAAGATCACAATATACATGACAAAGTTGATATGAATCAACATATCCAAGATGTTACTATAATTCTACTTTCAGAATTTTGAATAATGCTTGAATCTTACATGGCTAATCATTGCATATATTGAATAAGTCTTGCGGGGTTAAAATGTGAATAATTTCTTTGTTATACTTGACACTTGCTCAAATCTTCTGAGAGGGATGACGAAGGAGGCTGCACAGTTTTTACGTATATCGTTCAAAGACAGCTTTAAAAGCGGTAATAATATTATGACTCCTGGACAGCTTTTAGCATCATAATTGTTAACTCAGTTTTCTCTTGGTGTAATATTTTTTATACTTATTAGCGAAGATATAGACGAAGTGAAAAGATCACAACAAACATCACAAAGGTGATATGAATCAACATATCAAAGATGTTACTATAATTCTACTTTTAATGCTTGAATAATGCTTGAACCTTACATGGCTAATCATAGCGTATATTGAATAAGTCTTACGGGGTTAAAATGTGAATAATTTCTTTGTTATACTTGACACTTGCTCAAAATGCTCTGAGGGGGATGACGAAGGAGGCTGCACAGTTTTTACGTATATCGTTCAAACCGCAGCTTTAAAAGCTGTAATAATATTTGACTGCTGGACAGCTTTTAGCATCATGATTTGTATCTCAGTTTTCTCTTTGTGTAATATTTTTTATACTTCTGCGGCTGCACAATTTTTACGTAGATCGTTCAAACGTCAGCTTTAAAAGCTGTAATAATATTTGACTGCTGGACAGCTTTTAGCATCATGATTGGTATCTCAGTTTTCTCTTGATGTAATATTTCTTATACTTATTAGCGAAGATCTAGATGAAGTGAAAAGATCACAACATACATCACAAAGGTGATATGAATGAACAGATGCAAGATGTTACTATAATTCTACTTTTAAAATTTTGAATAATGCTTGAATCTTACATGGCTAATCATGGCAAATATTGAATAAGTCTTTTGGGGTTAAAATAAGAATAATTTCTTTGTTATACTTGATACTTGCTAAAATCGTCTGAGAGGGAAGACAAAAGCAGGCTTTAAAGTTTTTACGTATGTAGTTCAAAGACAGCTTTAAAAGCTGTAATAATATTATGATTCCTGGACAGCTTTTAGCATCATGATTGACAACTCAGTTTTCTTTTGGTGTAATATTTCTTATACTTATTAGCGAAGATATAGATGAAGTGAAAAGATCACAAAATACATCACAAAGGTGATATGAATAAAAATATCAAAGATGTGAATAAAAATATCAAAGATGTTACTATAATTCTTCTTTAAAATTTTGAATAATGCTTGAATCCTACATGGCTAATCATGGCATATATTGAATAAGTCTGGCAGGGTTAAAATGTTAATAATTTCTTTGTTATACTTGACACTTGCTCAAAATCTTCTGAGAGGGATGACGAAAAAGGCTGCACAGTTTTTACGTATATCGTTCAAAGGCAATTTTAAAAGCTGTAATAATATTATGATTCCTGGACATCTTTCAGCATCATGATTGATAACTCAGTTTTCTCTTGGTGTAATATTTCTTATACCTATTAGCGAAGATATAGACGAAGTGAAAAGATCACAACATACATCACAAAGGTGATATGAATCAACATATGCAAGATGTTAATATAATTCTACTTTTAAAATTTTGAATAATGCTTGAATCTTACATGGCTAATCATGGCATATATTGAATAAGTCTTGAGGGTGTAAAATGTTAATAATTTCTTTGTTATACTTGACACTTGCACAAAGTCTTCTGAGAGGTATGACGAAGGAGGCTGCACAGTTTTTACGTATATCGTTCAAAGCAGCTTTAAAAGCTGTAATAATATTATGACTCTTGGACATCTTTTAGCATCATGATTGATAACTCAGTTTTCTCTTGGTATAATATTTTTTTAAAAGCTTTAATAATATTATGATTCCTGGACAGCTTTTATTATTATTATTATTATTATTAAACTTTATTTACACACGGTATTCTCAATCAGGATTTTCATGCTGACAAATGACAAGATTATGAATTACAAAATAAGACTACAAAAATATTTACAATGATAAATCAAACTAATAATTAATATACCTGCTTTTCATGAGAGCCGTGTAAGGAATATATACAAGAAATATAATATAATACAAATGTGAATGTAGATTAAAATAATTTGGAACAGCCCGCTTTAAAATTTAATAGGTTATTTGCTAGCCGTAGCCCAATCGGTAGGCTGTTCCATAGCATCGCACCACTATAACTAAAACTATTCTTGAGATAGTTTGTGCGAGGCTTAGGAACAGCCAGCTTACTATTTGTGTTTCTCAACGAATAAGGATTGACACTGTCACGGTTTACAAACATGGAACCCATGTATTGTGGAGCAAGTCCATTGAGTGATTTATAAACCATGACAGCCTTTTGAAACTGGCGTTGGGAAGATAACTTTTTCCAGCCAAGTCTATCGAGTAAGATGTCGGCATTAGTGTCATAGCTTGAAAAGGTCAAAACTCTCGCTGCGCGATTTTGTAGTTTTTGAAGTTTATCTGCCAAGGTTTTATTGCAATTGTCCCAAACTGTACAGCAATAATTGAAATATGGCTGGACAAGGGAATTAAAAATTAAATACAATGTTGCAACTGGGACAAATGAACGAACGAGTTTTAAAGCGCCAATACCAGAAGCAATTTTTTTTGTTAATTCCTTGATCTGTATATTCCAAGATAGATTTTCATCAAGGTGAACTCCTAGAGATTTTGTATGTGAAACCTTGTCTATAGGAATTCCGTCTATTTTAAAACATGGGTCTGATTGGAAAGTAGCTATTCTTTGTCGTGAGCCAATTAGCATAAATTCAGTTTTGGATTGATTCAATGTAAGCCTATTGGCGATAAGCCATTTATTAACATTTTCAAGATCTTGATTAAAGTAATAATCTATATCTTCAATTTTATTGCTTGCAAATGTTAAATTGGTGTCGTCTGCATACATTCGTGCTTGGGAGTGCTCAAGACAATTTGGCAAGTCATTTATATACAATAAAAATAGCAATGGTCCCAAAATAGTTCCCTGTGGAATACCACAAAGTAACGTACGGTTGGTAGAAAGATGGCCATTGACATAACATTTTTGACTGCGGTTACTTAAATAAGACCTAAACCAGTTAGCCACAGCACCCCCAAGACCATATGCTGACAGTTTTGACAACAAAATTCCATGGTCAACTGTATCAAAGGCTTTCTTAAGATCTAGGAAAACGACAGCATTGACCAGTCCTTGGTCAATATTGTAGGCCCAGCTATTAGTAGATTCTAGAAGTGCAGTAACAGTTGAATGCAAACGTCGAAATCCAGACTGGCTATTACATAGTAAATTGTTCTCAGTAAGAAAACCGTAAATTTGATCATAAATAATTCGTTCGAAAACTTTCGCCACAACCGGTATTATCGAAATTGGGCGATAATTATTTAAGTCTCTACGCTCGCCCTGTTTGAATAATGGAATGACTTTTGAGCATTTCCATTCTTCAGGAAAGATACCGGTAATGATAGAGCAGTTAAAAATTACGGCAAGGGATTCCGAAAGCAAGTCAGGACAATGACGAAGAAGCTTGGCAGATATTTTGTCTAGCCCAATTGCTTTGGACTTACAAAGTTTGTTAAGAAGCGAATAAACTGATGATGGGGTTATTGACTTAAACTCTATATTATTGTTACTATTGTGGCAAGTAAGATATTCTAAATACGAGCGATTGTTTTCTTCGTCAGGTATTTTTTCCTTAAGCTTAGGTCCAATAGTAGCAAAATGAGTATTAAACGTCTCAGATAGGTCCGAGGGGTCAGTAATAGAAACCCCGTTTATTTTGATTTCATTTACTCGTGAACTCATCTGTTTTCTTGAGGTCAATTCATTGATGATACCCCAAGTTTTTTTAACATTATTCTCGTTTTCATGAAAAGCGTTCATATAATAGGTTTTCTTAACAAGTTTAATTTCATTGTTTACAGAATTTCGAGCTTTCTTAAAAACAGTCCAATCACAAATATCTTTGGATCGAATAGCTTTTATTTTCAAAACATCTCTTTCATGCATTTGCCTTTTTAATTCAGGCGTGATCCACGGCGCCTTAGAAGATCTTACTCGCCTAGTTCGTAAAGGGGCATGCTTTTCCACTACGTTGTTAAACGCATTCGGATTATTATAAATCCTTATCACGTCCCAATTCTGTAAAGAAATATCTCGTCGAAAATATTCAGATTGAAATTTTTAAGTTTTCTATAACTTATTGTAGAATGGCCTTTGTTGCGTGGACTGATAGAAAGCTTACGGAATGCGTAAATTAAGCTATGATCACTGATACCGACATGAGAAACACCAGAGGAAACAATATTATCTGGTGTATTGGTAAAAATATGATCGATCATAGTTGATGAAGTTTCGGTAATTCGAGTTGGTTCATTTATTAATTGATGTAAACCATAGAGTTCAGTGATGCCAATTAAAGATCTCGAATTGCAATCTAAAGTAGGCGATCCAAGGTCACAATTTAGGTCGCCCAATAGGTAATACTCGACATTTTCTGCGTCAAGCATATCAATAAACGTTTCGAAATGATTAAATTTATCAGTATTCGAATTAGGTGGTCTATACCATGTTGTAACGAGAAAGGGCTTAGAATTTGGTTTTTGAATTTGAATACATAAATTTTCCAAGTCATCGATAAACAGGTCTTGCGAAGTATAAAATTTACGCAGGAGCGCACATAAAAGCAAACACCTCCATACGTTTTTCCATCGGCACTACTACATGCTCTGTCCCGACGTATAATTTCATATCCAGGTATGTAAACATCGTTATCGCTTATTGTAGAATTAAGCCATGTCTCGTTAATTGCTAGAACATCGATTGGGCTAGTAGCAAGCAAAACTCGCAGCTCATCAATGTGATTTACTATGCTTCTCACATTAAGGGCTGCTAACTTAAACCCGCGTGAGGTAGGAATAACGGATTTGGGAAATTGTCAATCTGAGATAGATTTAGCAAAATCTAAAAAGTTTTGTTGTAAAGCTAAGCTACCTTGTCTATTTAAATGAAGGCCCTTCGTGTTTAGGTGGCTTTCATTCATATTTGAATTACTTAAGAAGGGAATTTTATTGCGAATACAATAGCCTTTAAGAATGTTATTAACCTGAGTAGCTTTAACAGTTAAGTCATGATTATCAGACCTTACCAGAATGGCTGATATTCCAACATCTGTACCTGGTGAATCTTCTTTTACTTGCGTTACAATGTTGACGATAGAGTCAGCTATTACTTTTGGCGTGCAATGACTTCTCAGGTCGTTTGTTCCAACATGTAAAATCATCTTGTCCGGTGTTCTTCTTGTAAGTGGCTTGACAAAGTCCTCCATGTCTGTGACTGTTGCTCCAGGGAACGGCTTTACAATAAAATAATGATTAGGATCTTCAGCATTCATCTTCGGACCGATAATATTTTTAACAATTGAGTCTCCTGCAATAACAACTGATTGCTTCTGCGAGTTCTGGCCCTGTCTCGTTGTTTCAATGTTGGAGGTATTTGAAATCCCGCCAGAGCCAGAGGTATTTGCATCCGGAGCATTTAGTTGACTGGTATTATGAGCTGATGGTTTAGACTTGGTTTTCTTACTCTTCTTTTTACTCTTTTTTGTAAGACTTTCTTTGGCGTTGGGCTGACTATAGATTACAGGCTGATCAGATTCATGATTCAGTTGAGTGACTTCATTATTATGTATGATTTCACAGGCCGGTTCAATGTTAATTTCTCCGTCTTTTGAAATCACAGTGTTAGTCATGGACGTATGTTGAGAGTCATTTTGAAATAACTTAAGAGCAGTCAAAAGGCTGCTCTTTTCGTTTTCCAAATTTTTATTTGCCATTTTCAAATCAGATATAGAACAGGACATGTTCATATTTTGTGCCCTAAGATCATCATTCATTCTGATTAGCTCAAGCTTGTCTTTCTTTAGGTCATTAACTACGTTTTCCAAAACCAGAATCGAGTAGGGTTTACTTTCTTTAATATTGTTTATCTCAACTGTAATATCCTGTAGTTTGTTTGCCACATTTTCGGAAAATCTCTCAAGTTTCGAATTCAATCTTGCTATTGACTCGGAGTCGCAGTTATAGCTGGAGTTGCTTCCCAAGGGATTATGCCAATTTGTTAAGTTTGCGTGCATACCGATTGGGCCTTCATGCAAATTTTTTGACTTCGCATTCAACTCATCATACTTTACACCGATTTCAGAATCTATTTTCGCTTGATTTTCGTCTTGGTATTCCAATTTCTTTTCAACATCAGGTTGATAACTAAACGAATGTTCAAGTGCATCATCATTGACATCGTCAGGTTCGACAGCTAGCAAATTTTCAATTGATTGATTTAGATGTAGTTCGGCATGGCTATCGATTTCAGAAGCACTGTCCAGATCTTGATTTAAAAGCGAATGTATTCTTGCCGTTATGTCACTACCTTTCTCACCACCAAAGTTTATATTTTGGCTTTTTGTTAGCCAAGTAACCGATAACAGCTTACTTTCAAATAACCATTTACCGCCACTGGGGGAACGCCATGTTGTTGCTTCGGCAGTCTCCTCGTCAATTTCGGTTAGTACAAGCGCTTTCAGGGTTTCAAGAGATCCCGTCCAAATAAGTTTACTTTTCTTAATGTTGAAATAACTGTATAACACATTTAAAACAGTTGAGGAATTCATTTTAACTCAACAGAACTTGAGAAACAACAGAGCTCCAAAATACACGTCCGCCTCGATTAGTACACGTGACGACGTACCCTTTAGCATCATGATTGGTAACTCAGTTTTCTTTTGCTGTAATATTTCTTATACTTATTAGCGAAGGTATAGATGAAGTGAAAAGATCACAAAATACATCACAAAGGTGATATGAATAAAAATATCAAAGATGTTACTATAATTCTTCTTTTAAAATTTTGAATAATGCTTGAATCCTACATGGATCATCATGGCATATATTGAATAAGTCTGGCGGGGTTAAAATGTTAATAATTTCTTTGTTATATTTGACACTTGCTCAAAATCTTCTGAGAGGGATGACGAAGGAGGCTGCACAGTTTTTACGTATATCGTTCAAAGGCAATTTTAAAAGCTGTAATAATATTATGATTCCTGGACATCTTTTAGCATCATGATTGATAACTCAGTTTTCTCTTGGTATAATATTTCTTTAAAAGCTGTAATATTATGATTCCTGGACAGCTTTTAGCATCATGATTGATAACTCAGTTTCTTTTGGTGTAATATTTCTTATACTTATTAGCGAAGATATAGATGAAGTGAAAGATCACAACATATATCACAAAGGTGATATGAATAAACATATCAAAGATGTTACTATAATTCTTCTTTTAAAATTTTGAATAATGCTTGAATCCTATATGGCTAATCATGGCATATATTGAATAACTCTGGCGGGGTTTAAATGTTAATAATTTCTTTGTTATACTTGACACTTGCTCAAAATCTTCTGAGAGGGATGACGAAGGGGGCTGCACAGTTTTTACGTATATCGTTCAAAGCAGCTTTAAAAGCTGTAATAATATTATTATTCCTGGACATCTTTTAGCATTATGATTGATAACTCAGTTTTCTCTTGGTATAATATTTCTTATACTTATTATTGAAGATATAGACGAAATGAAAAGATCACAACATACATCACTAAGGTGATATGAATCAATATATCAAAGATGTTACTATAATGCTACTTTTAAAGTTTTGAATGTTTGAATTCTATATGGCTAATCATAGCATATATTGAATAAGTCTTGCAAGGTTAAAATTTACTAATTTCTTTTTCATACTTGACACTTGCTGAAAATCTTCTGAGAAGGATGAAGGAGGCTTCACAGTTTTTACGTATCTCGTTCAAAGACAGCTTTAAAAGCTGTAATAATATTATGACTCCTCGACAGCTTTTAGCATCATAATTGACAACTCAGTTTTCTCTTGGTGTAATATTTGTTATACTTATTATTGAAGATATACGACGAAGTGAAAAGATCACAACATACATCACAAAGGTGATATGAATCAACATATGCAAGATGTTACCAAAATTCTACTTTTAAAATTTTGAATAATGCTTGAATCTTACATGGCTAATCATGGCATATATTGAATAAGTCTTGCGGGTGTAAAATGTTAATAATTTGTTTGTTATACTTGACACTTGCAAAAATCTTCTGAGAGGGATGACGAAGCAGGCTGCACAGTTTTTACGTATATCGTTCAAAGCAGCTTTAAAAGCTGTAAAAATATTATGACTTTTAGACAGCTTTTAGCATCATGATTGATAACTCAGTTTTCTCTTGGTGTAATATTTCTTATACTTATTATTGAAGATATAGACGAAGTGAAAAGATCACAACATACATCACAAAGGTGATATGAATCAACATATCAAAGATGTTACTATAATTCTACTTTTAAAATTTTGAATAATGCTTGAATCTTAGATGGCTAATCATGGCAAATATTGAATAAGTCTTTTGGGGTTAAAATGTGAATAGTTTCTTTGTTATACTTGACACTTGCTCAAAATCCTCTGAGGGGGATGACGAAGGAGGCTGCACAGTTTTTACGTATATTGTTCAAACGGCAGCTTTAAAAGCTGTAATAATATTTGACTCCTAGACAGCTTTTAGCATCATGATTGCTATCTCAGCTTTCTCTTGGTGTAATATTAGCGAAGATATAGACGAAGTGAAAAGATCACAGCATACATTACACAGGTGATATGAATGAATATATGCCAGATGTTACTATAATTCTACTTTTAAAATTTTGAATAATGCCTGAATCTTACATGGCTAATCATGGCATATAAAGAATAAGTTTTACGGGGTTAAAATGTGAATAATTTCTTTGTTATCCTTGACACTTGCTCAAAATCTTCTGAGGGGGATGACAAAGGAGGCTGCACAGTTTTTACGTATATCGTTCAAACCGCAGCTTTAAAAGCTGTAATAATATTTGACTCCTGGACAGCTTTTAGCATCATGATTTGTATCTCAGTTTTCTCTTTGTGTAATATTTTTTATACTTATTAGCGAAGATATTATTTCTCTTGGTGTAATATTAGCGAAGATATAGACGAAGTGAAAAGATCACAACATACATCACAAAGGTGATATGAATCAACATATCAAAGATGTTACTATAATTCTACTTTTAAAATTTTGAATAATGCCTGAATCTTACATGGCTAATCATGGCTTATAATGAATAAGTCTTACGGGGTTAAAATGTGAATAATTTCTTTGTTATACTTGACACTTGCTCAAAATCTTCTGAGGGGGATGACAAAGGAGGCTGCACAGTTTTTACGTATATCGTTCAAACCGCAGCTTTAAAAGCTGTAATAATATTTGACTCCTGGACAGCTTTTAGCATCATGATTTGTATCTCAGTTTTCTCTTTGTGTAATATTTTTTATACTTCTGCGGCTGCACAATTTTTACGTAGATCGTTCAAACGTCAGCTTTAAAAGCCGTAATAATATTTGACTGCTGGACAGCTTTTAGCATCATGATTGGTATCTCAGTTTTCTCTTGATGTAATATTTCTATACTTATTAGCGAAGATCTAGATGAAGTGAAAAGATCACAACATACATCACAAAGGTGATATGAATGAACAGATGCAAGATGTTACTATAATTCTACTTTTAAAATTTTGAATAATGCTTGAATCTTATATTGCTAATCATAACGTATATTGAATAAGTCTTACGGGCTTAAAATGTGAATAATTTCTTTGTTATACTTGACACTTGCTCAAAATCTTCTGAGGGGGATGACGAAGGAGGCTGCACAATTTTTACGTATATCGTTCAAACGTCAGCTTTAAAAGCTGTAATAATATTTGACTGCTGGACAGCTTTTAGCATTGTGATTGGTATCTCAGTTTTCTCTTTGTGTAA
This sequence comes from Dendronephthya gigantea, assembly GCF_004324835.1. Lineage (NCBI taxonomy): Eukaryota > Metazoa > Cnidaria > Anthozoa > Malacalcyonacea > Nephtheidae > Dendronephthya > Dendronephthya gigantea. The sequence goes on along the minus strand of NW_021163341.1, from coordinate 35,896 downwards.
TATTTTTATACTTATTTGCGAAGATACAAACGAAGTGAAAGATCACAATATACATGACAAAGTTGATAGGAATCAACATATCCAAGATGTTACTATAATTCTACTTTCAGAATTTTGAATAATGCTTGAATCTTACATGGCTAATCATGGCATATAATGAATAAGTTTACAGGGTTAAAATGTGAATAATTTCTTTGTTATACTTGACACTTGCTCAAAATCTTCTGAGGGGGATGACAAAGGAGGCTGCACAGTTTTTACGCATATCGTTCAAACCGCAGCTTTAAAAGCTGTAATAATATTTGACTCCTGGACAGCTTTTAGCATCATGATTTGTATCTCAGTTTTCTCTTTGTGTAATATTTTTTATACTTATTAGCGAAGATACAGACGAAGTGAAAAGATCACAATATACATGACAAAGTTGATATGAATCAACATATCCAAGATGTTACTATAATTCTACTTTCAGAATTTTGAATAATGCTTGAATCTTACATGGCTAATCATTGCATATATTGAATAAGTCTTGCGGGGTTAAAATGTGAATAATTTCTTTGTTATACTTGACACTTGCTCAAATCTTCTGAGAGGGATGATGAAGGAGGCTGCACAGTTTATATGTATATAGTTCAAAAAGAGCTTTAAAAGCTGTAATAATATTATGATTCCTTAATAATATTATGATTATCATCGCAAGCGACCCTTTATTTCAAGAGAAGGAAAATGTGTTCGAGCAACGACCGTTCTGGACAGACCAGTCCATAAACTGGTACTACTTCTGAAGTCCGAAGATACAGCCATGGATTGAAGAATCCCCGCCGAAGAGCCTTGTATGGAACATTTATTGACTTTGTTGTAAATTGCGTTTGGTTGCAATTTAGGAGAGCCATGTAACTGCGGGCTCATGTGTGCGACATGTTTGTAGGCTCAATTTGTTTTGAGCAACTGGATTTTATACTTGAAAAGGAACATTACTGTTTTAGTTTAGAACTCAATTTATACTGCGATTTATGCGAGAAACTTTATTTGATATTTGGATGTGTGTGCTCGGCAAGAGAGGAAATTTGGTCAGTTTCTCTATTATATAATTGCTGTGTATCGTTATATATTCGTAGCGTATATTTACTTATGCATTTCGTATATTTATCTTCTGTAGTTTTACGTCAAGTTATTGTGATTAATAAAGAACCCAATCTATTAATTGCGAGGGTATATTTATCGTGCGAATCGGATTAACTTGTGAGTATTTATCAACAAATAATCTCGGCAACGAGCAGGCACAATTGCGAACATATTGCGTGCCGGGAGTAACATGTTATGATTAGCCATGTAAGGTTCAAGCAATATTCAAAATTTTAAAAGTAAATTATAGTAACATCTTTGATATGTTGATTAATATCACCTTTGTGATGTATGTTAATATTATTACACCTTTTAAAGCTGCCTTTTAACTATATACCTAAAAACTGTGCAACCTCCTTCGTCTTCCCTCTCACAAGAGTTTGAGCAAGTGTTAAGTATAACAAAGAAATTATTCACATTTTAACCTCGCAAGAATTATTCAATATACGCTATGATTAGCCAAGTAAGGTTCAAGCATTATTCAAGCATTAAAAGTAATTTATAGTAACATCTTTGATATGTTGATTCGTATCACCTTTGTGATGTATGTTGTGATCTTTTCACTTCGTCTATATGTTCGCTAATAAGTATAAAAAATATTACACAAAGAGAAAACTGAGTTATCAATCATGATGCTAAAAGCTGTCCAAGGGTCATAATATTATTATAACTTTTAAAGCTGCCTTTTAACTATATACGTAAAAACTGTGCAGCCTCCTTTCGTCATCCCTCTCAGAAGATTTGAGCAAGTGTCAAGTATAACAAAGAAATTATTAACATTTTAACCCCGCAAGACCTATTCAATCTATGCCATAATTAGCCATGTAAGATTTAAGCATTTCTCAAAATTTTAAAAGTACAACTATAGTAACATCTTGGATATGTTGGTTCATATCACCTTTGTGATGTATGTTCTGATCTTTTCACTTTGTCTATATCTTCGCTAATAAGTATAAAAAATATTACACAAAGAGAAAACTGAGTTATCAATCATGATGCTAAAAGCTGTCAAAGAGTCATAATATTATTACAGCTTTTAAAGCTGCCTTTTAACTATATACCTAAAAACTGTGCAACGTCCTTCGTCTTCCCTCTCACAAGATTTTGAGCAAGTGTTAAGTATAACAAAGAAATTATTCACATTTTAACCTTGCAAGACTTATTCAATATATGCCATAAATAGCCATGTAAGATTTAAGCATTTCTCAAAATTTTAAAAGTACAACTATAGTAACATCTTGGATATGTTGGTTCATATCACCTTTGTGATGTATGTTCTGATCTTTTCACTTTGTCTATATCTTCGCTAATAAGTATAAAAAATATTACACAAAGAGAAAACTGAGTTATCAATCATGATGCTAAAAGCTGTCCAAGAGTGATATTGTTATTATAGCTTTAAAAGCTGCCTTTTAACTATATACGTAAAAACTGTGCAGCCTCCTTTCGTCATCCCTCTCAGAAGATTTGAGCAAGTGTCAAGTATAACAAAGTAATGATGTAAATTTTAACTTGCAAGAATTATTCAATATACGCTAAGATTAGCCATTTAAGATTCAAGCATTATTCAAAATTTTAAAAGTAGAATTATAGTAACATCTGTGATATGTTGATTCATATCACCTTTGTGATGTATGTTGTGATCTTTTCGCTTCATGTATATCTTCATAATAAGTATAAGAAATATTACACAAAGAGAAAACTGAGTTATCAATCATGATGCTAAAAGCTGTCAAAGAGTAATAATATTATTACAGCTTTTAAAGCTGCCTTTTAACTATATACCTAAAAACTGTGCAGCCTCTTTCGTCTTCCCTCTCAGAAGATTTTGAGCAAGTGTTAAGTATAACAAAGAAATTATTCACAATTTAACCTTGCAAGAATTATTCAAGATACGCTATGATTAGCCATGTAAGGTTCAAGCATTATTCAAAATTTTAAAAGTAGAATTATAGTAACATCTTTGATATGTTGATTCATATCACCTTTGTGATGTATGTTGTGATCTTTTCACTTCGTCTATATCTTCAATAATAAGTATAAGAAATATTACACGAAGAGAAAATTGAGTTATCAATCATGATGCTAAAAGCATTCTAGGATCGAGTCATAATATTATTACAGCTTTTAAGCTGTCTTTGAACGATATACGTAAAAACTGTGCAGCCTCCTTCGTCATCCCTCTCAGAAGATTTTGAGCAAGTGTCAAGTATAACAAAGTAATGATGTAAATTTTAACCTCGCAAGAATTATTCAATATACGCTATGATTAGCCATGTAAGGTTCAAGCAATATTCAAAATTTTAAAAGTAGAATTATAGTAACATCTTTGATATGTTAATTCATATCACCTTTGTGATGTATGTTGTGATCTTTTCACTTCGTCTATACCTTCAATAATAAGTATAAGAAATATTACACAAAGAGAAAACTGAGTTATCAATCATCATGATGCTAAATATTATTACAGCTTTTAAAGCTGCCTTTTAACATATACCTAAAAACTGTGCAACCTCCTTCGTCTTCCCTCTCAAGATTTTGAGCAAGTGTTAAGTATAACAAAGAAATTATTTTTAACCTTGCAAGAATTATTCAATATACGCTATGATTAGCCATGTAAGGTTCAAGCATTATTCAAAATTTTAAAAGTAAAATTATAGTAACATCTTTGATATGTTGATTCATATCACCTTTGTGATGTATGTTGTGATCTTTTCCCTTCGTCTATATCTTCAATAATAAGTACAACAAATATTACACCAAGAGAAAACTGAGTTATCAATCATGATGCTAAGAGCTGTCCAAGAGTCATAATATTATTACAGCTTTTAAAGCTGCCTTTTAACTATATACCTAAAAACTGTGCACCTCCTTCGTCTTCCCTCTCACAAGATTTTGAGCAAGTGTTAAGTATAACAAAGAAATTATTCACATTTTAACCTTGCAAGAATTATTCAATATACGCTATGATTAGCCATGTAAGGTTCAAGCATTATTCAAAATTTTAAAAGTAAATTATAGTAACATCTTTGATATGTTGATTCATATCACCTTTGTGATGTATGTTGTGATCTTTTCACTTCGTCTATATCTTCAATAATAAGTATAACAAATATTACACCAAGAGAAAACTGAGTTATCAATCATGATGCTAAAAGCTGTCCAAGAGTCATAATATTATTACAGCTTTTAAAGCTCTCTTTTAACTATATACCTAAAAACTGTGCAGCCTCCTTCGTCTTCCCTCTCACAAGATTTTGAGCAAGTGTTAAGTATAACAAAGAAATTATTCACATTTAACCTTGCAAGAATTATTCAATATAGCGCTAAGATTAGCCATGTAAGGTTCAAGCATTATTCAAAATTTTAAAAGTAAATTATAGTAACATCTTGATATGTTGATTGATATCACCTTTGTGGTATGTTGTGATCTTTCCCGTCTATATCTTCATAATAAGTATAAAAAATATTACACAAAGAGAAAACTGAGTTAACAATTATGATGCTAAAAGCTGTCCAGGAGTCATAATATTATTACAGCTTTTAAAGCTGTCTTTGAACGATATACGTAAAAACTGTGCAGCCTCCTTCGTCATCCCTCTCAGAAGATTTGAGCAAGTGTCAAGTATAACAAAGAAATTATTAACATTTTAACCCCGCAAGACTTATTCAATATATGCCATAATTAGCCATGTAAGATTTAAGCATTTCTCAAATTTTTAAAAGTACAACTATAGTAACATCTTGGATATGTTGGTTCATATCACCTTTGTGATGTATGTTCTGATGTTTTCACTTTGTCTATATCTTCGCTAATAAGTATAAAAAATATTTATTACACAAAGAGGAAACTGAGTTATCAATCATGATGCTAAAAGCTGTCCAAGAGTCATAATATTATTATAGCTTTTAAAGCTGCCTTTTAACTATATACGTAAAAACTGTGATGCCTCCTTTCGTCATCCCTCTCAGAAGATTTGAGCAAGTGTTAAGTATAACAAAGAAATTATTCACATTTTAACCTTGCAAGAATTATTCAATATACGCTATGATTAGCCATGTAAGGTTCAAGCAATATTCAAAATTTTAAAAGTAAAATTATAGTAACATCTTTGATATGTTGATTCAAATCACCTTTGTGATGTATGTTGTGATCTTTTCACTTTGTCTATATGTTCAATAATAAGTATAACAAATATTACACCAAGAGAAAACTGAGTTATCAATCATGATGCTAAAAGCTGTCCAAGAGTCATAATATTATTACAGCTTTTAAAGCTCCCTTTTAACTATATACCTAAAAACTGTGCAACCTCCTTCGTCTTCCCTCTCACAAGATTTGAGCAAGTGTTAAGTATAGCAAAGAAATTATTCACATTTTAACCTCGCAAGAATTATTCAATATACGCTATGATTAGCCATGTAAGGTTCAAGCATTATTCAAAATTTTAAAAGTAAAATTATAGTAACATCTTTGATATGTTGATTCATATCACCTTTGTGATGTATGTTGTGATCTTTTCACTTTGTCTATATCTTCAATAATAAGTATAACAAATATTACACCAAGAGAAAACTGAGTTATCAATCATGATGCTAAAAGCTGTCCAAGAGTCATAATATTATTACAGCTTTTAAAGCTCCCTTTTAACTATATACCTAAAAACTGTGCAACTTCCTTCGTCTTCCCTCTCACAAGATTTTGAGCAAGTGTTAAGTATAACAAAGAAAATATTCACATTTTAACCTCGCAAGAATTATTCAATATACGCTATGATTAGCCAATTAAGGTTTAAGCATTATTCAAGCATTAAAAGTAGATTTATAGTAACATCTTTGATATGTTGATTCATATCACCTTTGTGATGTATGTTGTGATCTTTTCACTTCGTCTATATCTTTGCTAATAAGTATAAAAAATATTACACAAAGAGAAAACTGAGTTAACAATTATGATGCTAAAAGCTGTCCAGGAGTCATAATATTATTACAGCTTTTAAAGCTGTCTTTGAACGATATACGTAAAAACTGTGCAGCCTCCTTCGTCATCCCTCTCAGAAGATTTGAGCAAGTGTCAAGTATAACAAAGAAATTATTAACATTTTAACCCCGCAAGACTTATTCAATATATGCCATAATTAGCCATGTAAGATTTAAGCATTTCTCAAAATTTTAAAAGTACAACTATAGTAACATCTTGGATATGTTGGTTCATATCACCTTTGTGATGTATGTTCTGATCTTTTCACTTTGTCTATATCTTTGCTAATAAGTATAAAAATATTACACAAAGAGAAAACTGAGTTATCAATCATGATGCTAAAAGCTGTCCAAGAGTCATAATATTATTATAGCTTTTAAAGCTGCCTTTTAACTATATACGTAAAAACTGTGCAGCCTCCTTTTGTCATCCCTCTCAGAAGATTTGAGCAAGTGTCAAGTATAACAAAGTAATGATGTAAATTTTAACCCGCAAGAATTATTCAATATACGCTAAGATTAGCCATTTAAGATTCAAGCATTATTCAAAATTTTAAAAGTAGAATTATAGTAACATCTTTGATATGTTGATTCATATCACCTTTGTGATGTATGTTGTGATCTTTTCGCTTCATGTATATCTTCAATAATAAGTATAAGAAATATTACACCAAGAGAAAACTGAGTTATCAATCATGATGCTAAAAGCTGTCCAAGAGTCATAATATTATTACAGCTTTTAAAGCTGCCTTTTAACTATATATACCTAAAAACTGTGCAGCCTCTTTCGTCTTCCCTCTCAGAAGATTTTGAGCAAGTGTTAAGTATAACAAAGAAATTATTCACATTTTATCCTCGCAAGAATTATTCAACATACGCTATGATTAGTAAGGTTCAAGCATTATTCAAAATTTTAAAAGTAGAATTATAGTAACATCTTTGATATGTTGATTCATATCACCTTTGTGATGTATGTTGTGATCTTTTCACTTCGTCTATATCTTCAATAATAAGTATAAAAATATTACACAAGAGAAAACTGAGTTATCAATCATGATGCTAAAAGCTGTCCAAGAGTCATAATATTATTATAGCTTTTAAAGCTGCCTTTTAACTATATACGAAAAAACTGTGATGCCTCCTTCTGTCATCCCTCTCAGAAGATTTGAGCAAGTGTTAAGTATAACAAAGAAATTATTCACATTTTAACCTTGCAAGAATTATTCAATATACGCTATGATTAGCCATGTAAGGTTCAAGCATATTCAAAATTTTAAAAGTAAAATTATAGTAACATCTTTATATGTTGATTCAATCACCTTTGTGATGTATGTTGTGATCTTTTCACTTCGTCTTATACTTCAATAATAAGTATAAGAAATATTACACAAAGAGAAAACTGAGTTATCAATCATGATGCTAAAAGCTGTCCAAGAGTCATCATATTATTACAGCTTTTAAAGCTGCCTTTTAACTATATACCTAAAAACTGTGCAACCTCCTTCGTCTTCCCTCTCACAAGATTTTGAGCAAGTGTTAAGTATAACAAAGAAATTATTCACATTTTAACCTTGCAAGAATTATTCAATATACGCTATGATTAGCCATGTAAGGTTCAAGCATTTCAAAATTTTAAAAGTAAACTATAGTAACATCTTGATATGTTGATTCATATCACCTTTGTGATGTATGTTGTGATCTTTTCACTTCGTCTATATCTTCCTAATAAGTATAAAAATATTACACAAAGAGAAAACTGAGTTATCAATCATGATGCTAAAAGCTGTCCAAGAGTCATAATATTATTATAGCTTTTAAAGCTGCCTTTTAACTATATACGGAAAAACTGTGCAGCCTCCTTTCGTCATCCCTCTCAGAAGATTTGAGCAAGTGTTAAGTATAACAAAGAAATTATTCACATTTTAACCTTGCAAGAATTATTCAATATACGCTATGATTAGCCATGTAAGGTTCAAGCATTATTCAAAATTTTAAAAGTAGAAATAGTAACATCTTTGATGTTGATTCATATCACCTTTGTGATGTATGTTGTGATCTTTTCACTTCGTCTATATCTTCAATAATAAGTATAAGAAATATTACACCAAGAGAAACTGAGTTATCAATCATGATGCTAAAAGCTGTCCAAGTCATAATATTATTACAGCTTTTAAAGCTGCTTTAACGATATACGTAAAAACTGTGCAGCCTCCTTCGTCGTCATCCCTCTCAGAAGATTTGTGCAAGTGTCAAGTATAACAAAGAAATTATTACATTTTACCCACAAGATTATTCAATATATGCCATGATTAGCCAGTAAGATTCAAGCATTAAAATTTTAAAAGTAGAATTATAGTAACATCTTTGATATGTTGATTCATATCACCTTTGTGATGTATGTTGTGATCTTTTCACTTCGTCTATATCTTCTAATAAGTATAAAAATATTACACAAAGAGAAAACTGAGTTAAATTGATGCTAAAAGCTGTCCAGGAGTCATAATATTATTACAGCTTTTAAAGCTGTCTTTGAACGATATACGTAAAAACTGTGCAGCCTCCTTCGTCATCCCTCTCAGAAGATTTTGAGCAAGTGTCAAGTATAACAAAGAAATTATTACATTTTAACCCTGCAAGATTATTCAATATTAGCATGATGCATGTAGGACAAGCATATTCAAAATTTAAAAGAAGAATTATATTAACATCTTTGATATGTTTATTCATATCACCTTTGTGATGTATGTTGTGATCTTTTCACTTCGTCTATATCTTCGCTCATAAGTATAAGAAAATTACACCAAGAGAAAACTGAGTTATCAATCATGATGCTAAAAGCTGTCCAAGAGTCAAATATTATTACAGCTTTTAAAGCTACCGTTTGAACGATATATGTAAAAACTCTGCAGCCTCCTTCGTCATCCCTCTCAGAAGATTTTGAGCAAGTGTCAAGTATAACAAAGTAATGATGTAAATTTTAACCCCGCAAGAATTATTCAGTATATCGCATATAGCCATGTAAGATTCAAGCATTTCTAAAATTTTAAAAGTACAAATAGTAACATCTTGGATATGTTGATTCATATCACCTTTGTGATGTATGTTCTGATCTTTTCACTTCGTCTATATCTTTGCTAATAAGTATAAAAAATATTACACAAAGAGAAAACTGAGTTATCAATCATGATGCTAAAAGCTGTCCAAGAGTCAATATTATTAGCTTTTAAAGCTGCCTTTTAACTATATACGTAAAAACTGTGCATGCCTCCTTTGTCATCCCTCCAGAAGATTGAGCAAGTGTTAAGTATAACAAAGAAATTATTCACATTTTAACCTTGCAAGAATTATTCAATATACGCTATGATTAGCCATGTAAGGTTCAAGCATTTCTCAAAATTTTAAAAGTACAACTATAGTAACATCTTGGATATGTTGGTTCATATCACCTTTGTGATGTATGTTCTGATCTTTTCACTTTGTCTATATCTTCCCTAATAAGTATAAAAAATATTACACAAAGAGAAAACTGAGTTATCAATCATGATGCTAAAAGCTGTCCAAGAGTCATAATATTATTATAGCTTTTAAAGCTGCCTTTTAACTATATACGGAAAAACTGTGCAGCCTCCTTTCGTCATCCCTCTCAGAAGATTTGAGCAAGTGTTAAGTATAACAAAGAAATTATTCACATTTTAACCTTGCAAGAATTATTCAATATACGCTATGATTAGCCATGTAAGGTTCAAGCATTATTCAAAATTTTAAAAGTAGAATTATAGTAACATCTTTGATAGGTTGATTCATATCACCTTTGTGATGTATGTTGTCATCTTTTCACTTCGTCTATATCTTCAATAATGAGTATAAGAAATATTACACCAAGAGAACACTGAGTTATCAATCATCATGCTAAAAGCTGTCTAAGCGTCATAATATTATTACAGCTTTTAAAGCTGCTTTAACGATATACGTAAAAACTGTGCAGCCTCCTTCGATCGTCATCCCTCTCAGAAGATTTTGTGCAAGTGTCAAGTATAACAAAGAAATTATTAACATTTTACACCCACAAGACTTATTCAATATATGCCATGATTAGCCACGTAAGATTCAAGCATTATTCAAAATTTTAAAAGTAGAATTATAGTAACATCTTGCATATGTTGATTCATATCACCTTAGTGATGTATGTTGTGATCTTTTCACTTCGTCTATATCTTCGCTAATAAGTATAAAAAATATTACACAAAGAGAAAACTGAGTTAACAATTATGATGCTAAAAGCTGTCCAGGAGTCATAATATTATTACAGCTTTTAAAGCTGTCTTTGAACGATATACGTAAAAACTGTGCAGCCTCCTTCGTCATCCCTCTCAGAAGATTTTGAGCAAGTGTCAAGTATAACAAAGAAATTATTAACATTTTAACCCTGCCAGACTTATTCAATATATGCCATGATTAGCCATGTAGGATTCAAGCATTATTCAAAATTTTAAAAGAAGAATTATATTAACATCTTTGATATGTTTATTCATATCACCTTTGTGATGTATGTTGTGATCTTTTCACTTCGTCTATATCTTCGCTCATAAGTATAAGAAATATTACACCAAGAGAAAACTGAGTTATCAATCATGATGCTAAAAGCTGTCCAAGAGTCAAATATTATTACAGCTTTTAAAGCTACCGTTTGAACGATATATGTAAAAACTGTGCAGCCTCCTTCGTCATCCCTCTCAGAAGATTTTGAGCAAGTGTCAAGTATAACAAAGTAATGATGTAAATTTTAACCCCGCAAGAATTATTCAGTATATCCCATAATAAGCCATGTAAGATTCAAGCATTTTCTAAAATTTTAAAAGTACAACTATAGTAACATCTTGGATATGTTGATTCATATCACCTTTGTGATGTATGTTCTGATCTTTTCACTTCGTCTATATCTTCGCTAATAAGTATAAAAAATATTACACAAAGAGAAAACTGAGTTATCAATCATGATGCTAAAAGCTGTCCAAGAGTCATAATATTATTATAGCTTTTAAAGCTGCCTTTTAACTATATACGTAAAAACTGTGATGCCTCCTTTTGTCATCCCTCTCAGAAGATTTGAGCAAGTGTTAAGTATAACAAAGAAATTATTCACATTTTAACCTTGCAAGAATTATTCAATATACGCTATGATTAGCCATGTAAGGTTCAAGCAATATTCAAAATTTTAAAAGTAAAATTATACTAACATCTTTGATATGTTGATTCAAATCACCTTTGTGATGTATGTTGTGATCTTTTCACTTCGTCTATACCTTCAATAATAAGTATAAGAAATATTACACAAAGAGAAAACTGAGTTATCAATCATGATGCTAAAAGCTGTCCAAGAGTCATCATATTATTACAGCTTTTAAAGCTGCCTTTTAACTATATACCCAAAAACTGTGCAACCTCCTTCGTCTTTCCTCTCACAAGATTTTGAGCAAGTGTTAAGTATAACAAAGAAATTATTCACATTTTAACCTTGCAAGAATTATTCAATATACGCTATGATTAGCCATGTAAGGTTCAAGCATTATTCAAAAGTTTAAAAGTAAAATTATAGTAACATCTTTGATATGTTGATTGATATCACCTTTGTGATGTATGTTGTGATCTTTTCCCTTCGTCTATATCTTCAATAATAAGTATAACAAATATTACACCAAGAGAAAACTGAGTTATCAATCATGATGCTAAAGTCCAAGAGTCATAATATTATTACAGCTTTTAAAGCTGCCTTTTAACTATATACCTAAAAACTGTGCAACCTCCTTCGTCTTCCCTCTCACAAGATTTTGAGCAAGTGTTAAGTATAACAAAGAAATTATTCACATTTTAACCTTGCAAGAATTATTTAATATACGCTATGATTAGCCATGTAATGTTCAAGCATTATTCAAAATTTTAAAAGTAAAATTATAGTAACATCTTTGATATGTTGATTCATATCACCTTTGTGATGTATGTTGTGATCTTTTCACTTCGTTTATATCTTCAATAATAAGTATAACAAATATTACACCAAGAGAAAACTGAGTTATCAATCATGTGCTAAAGCTGTCCAAGAGTCATAATATTATTACAGCTTTTAAAGCTCCCTTTTAACTATATACCTAAAAAATGTGCAGCCTTTTTCGTCTTCCCTCTCACAAGATTTTGAGCAAGTGTTAAGTATAACAAAGAAATTATTCACATTTTAACCTCGCAAGAATTATTCAATATACGCTATGATTAGCCAAGTAAGGTTCAAGCTTTATTCAAGCATTAAAAGTAGATTTATAGTAACATCTTTGATATGTTGATTCATATCACCTTTGTGATGTATGTTGTGATCTTTTCACTTCGTCTATATCTTCGCTAATAAGTATAAAAAATATTACACAAAGAGAAAACTGAGTTAACAATTATGATGCTAAAAGCTGTCCAGGAGTCATAATATTATTACAGCTTTTAAAGCTGTCTTTGAACGATATACGTAAAAACTGTGCAGCCTCCTTCGTCATCCCTCTCAGAAGATTTGAGCAAGTGTCAAGTATAACAAAGAAATTATTAACATTTTAACCCCGCAAGACTTATTCAATATATGCCATAATTAGCCATGTAAGATTTAAGCATTTCTCAAAATTTTAAAAGTACAACTATAGTAACATCTTGGATATGTTGGTTCATATCACCTTTGTGATGTATGTTCTGATGTTTTCACTTTGTCTATATCTTCGCTAATAAGTATAAAAAATATTACACAAAGAGGAAACTGAGTTATCAATCATGATGCTAAAAGCTGTCCAAGAGTCATAATATTATTATAGCTTTTAAAGCTGCCTTTTAACTATATACGTAAAAACTGTGCAGCCTCCTTTCGTCATCCCTCTCAGAAGATTTGAGCAAGTGTCAAGTATAACAAAGTAATGATGTAAATTTTAACTTGCAAGAATTATTCAATATACGCTAAGATTAGCCATTTAAGATTCAAGCATTATTCAAAATTTTAAAAGTAGAATTATAGTAACATCTGTGATATGTTGATTCATATCACCTTTGTGATGTATGTTGTGATCTTTTCGCTTCATGTATATCTTCAATAATAAGTATAAGAAATATTACACCAAGAGAAAACTGAGTTATCAATCATGATGCTAAAAGCTGTCAAAGAGTCATAATATTATTACAGCTTTTAAAGCTGCCTTTTAACTATATATACCTAAAAACTGTGCAGCCTCTTTCGTCTTCCCTCTCAGAAGATTTTGAGCAAGTGTTAAGTATAACAAAGAAATTATTCACATTTTATCCTCGCAAGAATTATTCAATATACGCTATGATTGTAAGGTTCAAGCATTATTCAAAATTTTAAAAGTAGAATTATAGTAACATCTTTGATATGTTGATTCATATCACCTTTGTGATGTATGTTGTGATCTTTTCCCTTCGTCTATATCTTCAATAATAAGTATAACAAGTATTACACGAAGAGAAAACTGAGTTATCAATCATGATGCTAAAGCATTCCAGGATCGAGTCATAATTATTACGCTTTTAAGGCTGTCTTTGAACGATATACGTAAAAAACTGTGCAGCCTCCTTCGTCATCCCTCTCAGAACATTTTGAGCAAGTGTCAAGTAGTAACAAAGTAATGATGTAAATTTTAACCCCACAAGAATTATTCAATATACGCTATGATTAGCCCTTTAAGATTCTAGCATTATTCCAAATTTTAAAGTAGAATTATAGTAACATCTTTGATATGTTAATTCATATCACCTTTGTGATGTATGTTGTGATCTTTTCACTCGTCGTATACCTTCAATAATAAGTATAAGAAATATTACACAAAGAGAAAACTGAGTTATCAATCATGATGCTAAAAGCTGTCCAAGAGTCATCATATTATTACAGCTTTTAAAGCTGCCTTTTAACAATATACCTAAAAACTGTGCAACCTCCTTCGTCTTCCCTCTCTTAAGATTTTGAGCAAGTGTTAAGTATAACAAAGAAATTATTCAGATTTTAACCTTGCAAGAATTATTCAATATACGCTATGATTAGCCATGTAAGGTTCAAGCATTATTCAAAATTTTAAAAGAAATTATAGTAACATCTTGATATGTTGATTGATATCACCTTTGTGATGTATGTTGTGATCTTTTCCCTTCGTCTATATCTTCAATAATAAGTATAACAAATATTACACCAAGAGAAAACTGAGTTATCAATCATGATGCTTAAAAAACTGTCCAAGAGTCATAATATTATTACAGCTTTTAAAGCTGCCTTTTAACTATATACCTAAAAACTGTGCAACCTCCTTCGTCTTCCCTCTCACAAGATTTTGAGCAAGTGTTAAGTATAACAAAGAAATTATTCATATTTTAACCTTGCAAGAATTATTCAATATACGCTATGATTAGCCATGTAAGGTTCAAGCATTATTCAAAATTTTAAAAGTAAAATTATAGTAACATCTTTGATATGTTGATTGATATCACCTTTGTGGTGTATGTTGTGATCTTTTCCCTTCGTCTATATCTTCAATAATAAGTATAACAAATATTACACCAAGAGAAAACTGAGTTATCAATCATGATGCTAAATACTCTCCAAGAGTCATAATATTATTACAGCTTTTAAAGCTGCCTTTTAACTATATACCTAAAAACTGTGCAACCTCCTTCGTCTTCCCTCTCACAAGATTTTGAGCAAGTGTTAAGTATAACAAAGAAATTATTCATATTTTAACCTTCCAAGAATTATTCAATATACGCTATGATTAGCCATGTAAGGTTCAAGCATTATTCAAAATTTTAAAAGTAAAATTATAGTAACATCTTTGATATGTTGATTTATCACCTTTGTGATGTATGTTGTGATCTTTTCCTTCGTCTATATCTTCAATATAAGTTAACAAATATTATACCAAGAGAAAACTGAGTTATCAATCATGATGCTAATACTGTCCAAGAGTCATAATATTATTACAGCTTTTAAAGCTGCCTTTTAACTATATACCTAAAAACTGTGCAACCTCCTTCGTCTTCCCTCTCACAAGATTTTGAGCAAGTGTTAAGTATAGCAAAGAAATTATTCACATTTTAACCTCGCAAGACTTATTCAATATACGCTATGATTAGCCAAGTAAGGTTCAAGCATTATTCAAGCATTAAAAGTAGATTTATAGTAACATCTTTGATATGTTGATTCATATCACCTTTGTGATGTATGTTGTGATCTTTTCACTTCGTCTATATCTTCGCTAATAAGTATAAAAATATTACACAAGAGAAACTTAGTTAACAATTATGATGCTAAAAGCTGTCCAGGAGTCATAATTATTACAGCTTTTAAAGCTGTCTTTGAACGATATACGTAAAAACTGTGCAGCCTCCTTCGTCATCCCTCTCAGAAGATTTGAGCAAGTGTCAAGTATAACAAAGAAATTATTAACATTTTAACCCGCAAGACTTATTCAATATATGCCATAATTAGCCATGTAAGATTTAAGCATTTCTCAAATTTTTAAAAGTACAACTATAGTAACATCTTGGATATGTTGGTTCATATCACCTTTGTGATGTATGTTCTGATGTTTTCACTTTGTCTATATCTTCGCTAATAAGTATAAAAAATATTACACAAAGAGGAAACTGAGTTATCAATCATGATGCTAAAAGCTGTCCAAGAGTCATAATATTATTAGCTTTTAAAGCTGCCTTTTAACTATATACGTAAAACTGTGATGCCTCCTTTCGTCATCCCTCTCAGAAGATTTGAGCAAGTGTTAAGTATAACAAAGAAATTATTCACATTTTAACCTTGCAAGAATTATTCAATATACGCTATGATTAGCCATGTAAGGTTCAAGCAATATTCAAAATTTTAAAAGTAAAATTATAGTAACATCTTTGATATGTTGATTCAAATCACCTTTGTGATGTATGTTGTGATCTTTTCACTTTGTCTATATGTTCAATAATAAGTATAAAAATATTACACAAGAGAAACTGAGTTATCAATCATGATGCTAAAAGCTGTCCAAGAGTCATAATATTATTACAGCTTTTAAAGCTCCCTTTTAACTATATACCTAAAAACTGTGCAACCTCCTTCGTCTTCCCTCTCACAAGATTTTGAGCAAGTGTTAAGTATAGCAAAGAAATTATTCACATTTTAACCTCGCAAGAATTATTCAATATACGCTATGATTAGCCAAGTAAGGTTCAAGCATTATTCAAGCAATAAAAGTAGATTTATAGTAACATCTTTGATATGTTGATTTATATCACCTTTGTGATGTATGTTGTGATCTTTTCACTTCGTCTATATCTTCGCTAATAAGTATAAAAAATATTACACAAAGAGAAAACTTAGTTAACAATTATGATGCTAAAAGCTGTCCAGGAGTCATAATATTATTACAGCTTTTAAAGCTGTCTTTGAACGATATACGTAAAAACTGTGCAGCCTCCTTCGTCATCCCTCTCAGAAGATTTGAGCAAGTGTCAAGTATAACAAAGAAATTATTAACATTTTAACCCCGCAGACTTATTCAATATATGCCATAAATAGCAATGTAAGATTTAAGCATTCTCAAATTTTAAAAGTACAACTATAGTAACATCTTGGATATGTTGTTCATATCACCTTTGTGATGTATGTTCTGATGTTTTCACTTTGTCTATATCTTCGCTAATAAGTATAAAAATATTACACAAGAGAAACTGAGTTATCAATCATGATGCTAAAAGCTGTCCAAGAGTCATAATATTATTATAGCTTTTAAAGCTGCCTTTTAACTATATACGTAAAACTGTGCAGCCTCCTTTCGTCATCCCTCTCAGAAGATTTGAGCAAGTGTTAAGTATAACAAAGAAATTATTCACATTTTAACCTTGCAAGAATTATTCAATATACGCTATGATTAGCCATGTAAGGTTCAAGCATATTCAAAATTTTAAAAGTAAATTATAGTAACATCTTTGATATGTTGATTCATCACCTTTGTGATGTATGTTGTGATCTTTTCACTTTGTCTATATTTCAATAATAAGTATAACAAATATTACACCAAGAGAAACTGAGTTATCAATCATGATGCTAAAAGCTGTCCAAGAGTCATAATATTATTACAGCTTTTAAAGCTCCTTTAACTATATACCTAAAAACTGTGCAACCTCCTTCGTCTTCCCTCTCACAAGATTTTGAGCAAGTGTTAAGTATAACAAAGAAATTATTCACATTTTAACCTCGCAAGAATTATTCAATATACGCTATGATTAGCCAGTAAGGTTCAAGCATTATTCAAGCAATTTTAAAAGTAGTTATAGTAACATCTTTGATATGTTGATTCATATCACCTTTGTGATGTATGTTGTGATCTTTTCACTTCGTCTATATCTTCGCTAATAAGTATAAAAATATTACCAAAGAGAAAACTTAGTTACAATTATGATGCTAAAAGCTGTCCAGGAGTCATAATATTATTACAGCTTTTAAAGCTGTCTTTGAACGATATACGTAAAAACTGTGCAGCCTCCTTCGTCATCCCTCTCAGAAGATTTGAGCAAGTGTCAAGTATAACAAAGAAATTATTAACATTTTAACCCCGCAAGACTTATTCAATATATGCCATGATTAGCCATGTAAGATTAAGCATTTCTCAAATTTTAAAGTACAATTATAGTAACATCTTGATATGTTGTTCATATCACCTTTGTGATGTATGTTGTGTTTTCACTTTGTCTATATCTTCGCTAATAAGTATAAAAATATTACACAAAGAGAGTTATCAATCATGATGCTAAAAGCTGTCCAAGAGTCATAATATTATTACAGCTTTTAAAGCTGCCTTTTAACTATATACGTAAAAACTGTGAGCCTCCTTTCGTCATCCCTCTCAGAAGATTTGAGCAAGTGTTAAGTATAACAAAGAAATTATTCACATTTTAACCTTGCAAGAATTATTCAATATACGCTATGATTAGCCATGTAAGGTTCAAGCATATTCAAAATTTTAAAAGTAAATTATAGTAACATCTTTGATATGTTGATTCAATCACCTTTGTGATGTATGTTGTGATCTTTTCACTTTCGTCTATATCTTCAATAATAAGTATAAAATATTACACCAAGAGAAAACTGAGTTATCAATCATGATGCTAAAAGCTGTCCAAGAGTCATAATATTATTACAGCTTTTAAAGTCCCTTTTAACTATATACTAAAAACTGTGCAACCTCCTTCGTCTTCCCTCTCACAAGATTTTGAGCAAGTGTTAAGTATAACAAACTTATTCACATTTTAACCTCGCAAGGATTATTCAATATACGCTATGATTAGCCATGTAAGGTTCAAGCATTATTCAAAATTTTAAAACTAGAATTTGTAACATCTTCAATAATGAGTATAAGAATATTACACCAAGAGAAAACTGAGTTATCAATCATGATGCTAAAAGCTGTCCAAGAGTCATAATATTATTACAGCTTTTAAAGCTGCTTTGAATGATATACGTAAAAACTGTGCAGCCTCCTTCGTCATCCCTCTCAGAAGATTTTGTGCAAGTGTCAAGTATAACAAAGAAATTATTAACATTTTACCCGCAAGACTTATTCAATATATGCCATGATTAGCCATGTAAGATTCAAGCATTATTCAAATTTTAAAAGTAGAATTATAGTAACATCTTGATATGTTGATTCATATCACCTTTGTGATGTATGTTGTGATCTTTTCACTTCATCTATATCTTCGCTAATAAGTATAAGAATATTACACCAAAAGAAAACTGAGTTATCAATCATGATGCTAAAAGCTGTCCAGGAATCATAATATTATTACAGCTTTTAAAGCTGTCTTTGAACTATATACGTAAAAACTTTAAAGCCTCCTTTCGTCTTCCCTCTCAGACGATTTTCAGCAAGTATCAAGTATAACAAAGAAATTATTCTTATTTTAACCCGAAAGACTTATTCAATATATGCCATGATTAGCCATCTAAGATTCAAGCATTATTCAAAATTTTAAAAGTAATTATAGTAACATCTTTGATTGTTGATTCATATCACCTTTGTGATGTATGTTGTGATCTTTTCACTTCGTCTATATCTTCAATAATAAGAATAAGAAATATTACACCAAGAAAACTGAGTTATCAATTATGATCCTAAAAGCTGTCCAAGAGTCATAATATTATTACAGCTTTTAAAATTGCCTTTGAACGATATACGTAAAAACTGTGCAGCCTCCTTCGTCATCCCTCTCAGAAGATTTTGTGCAAGTGTCAAGTATAACAAAGAAATTATTAACATTTTAACCCCGCCAGACTTATTATCAATATATGCCATGATTAGCCATGTAGGATTCAAGCATTATTCAAAATTTAAAAGAAGAATTATAGTAACATCTTTGATATGTTTATTCATATCACCTTTGTGATGTATGTTGTGATCTTTTCACTTCATCTATATCTTCGCTAATAAGTATAAGATATTACACCAAAACAAAACTGAGTTATCAATCATGATGCTAAAAGCTGTCCAGGAATCATAATATTATTACAGCTTTAAAGCTGTCTTTGAACTATATACGTAAAAACTTTAAAGCCTCCTTTTGTCTTCCCTCTCAGAAGATTTTCAGCAAGTATCAAGTATAACAAAGAAATTTTTTATTTTAACCCCGAAAGACTTATTCAATATATGCCATGATTAGCCATTAAGATTCAAGCATTATCCAAATTTTAAAAGTAGAATTATAGTAACATCTTGCATATGTTGATTCATTTCACCTTTGTGATGTATGTTGTGATCTTTTCACTTCGTCTATATCTTCATAATAAGTATAAGAAATATTACACCAAGAGAAACTGAGTTATCAATTATGATCCTAAAAGCTGTCCAAGAGTCATAATATTATTACAGCTTTTAAAATTGCCTTTGAACAATATACGTAAAAACTGTGCAGCCTCCTTCGTCATCCCTCTCAGAAGATTTTCAGCAAGTGTCAAGTATAACAAACAAAATAATTAACATTTTAACCCCGCCAGACTTATTCAATATATGCCATGATTAGCCATGTAGGATTCAAGAATTATTCAAAATTTTAAAAGAAGAATTATAGTCACATCTTTGATATGTTTATTCATATCACCTTTGTGATGTATGTTGTGATCTTTTCACTTCATCTATATCTTCGCTAATAAGTATAAGAAATATTACACCAAAAGAAAACTGAGTTATCAATCATGATGCTAAAAGCTGTCCAGGAATCATAATATTATTACAGCTTTTAAAGCTGTCTTTGAACTATATACGTAAAAACTTTAAAGCCTCCTTTCGTCTTCCCTCTCAGACGATTTTCAGCAAGTATCAAGTATAACAAAGAAATTATTCTATTTTAACCCTGAAAGACTTATTCAATATATGCCATGATTAGCCATCTAAGATTCAAGCATTATTCAAAATTTTAAAAGTAGAATTATAGTAACATCTTTGATATGTTGATTCATATCACCTTTGTGATGTATGTTGTGATCTTTTCACTTCGTCTATATCTTCAATAATAAGAATAAGAAATATTACACCAAGAGAAAACTGAGTTATCAATTATGATCCTAAAAGCTGTCCAAGAGTCATAATATTATTACAGCTTTTAAAATTGCTTTTGAACGATATACGTAAAAACTGTGCAGCCTCCTTCGTCATCCCTCTCAGAAGATTTTGAGCAAGTGTCAAGTATAACAAACAAAATAATTAACTATTTAACCCCGCCAGACTTATTCAATATATGCCATGATTAGCCATGTAGGATTCAAGAATTATTCAAAATTTTAAAAGAAGAATTATAGTAACATCTTGATATGTTTATTCATATCACCTTTGTGATGTATGTTGTGATCTTTTCACTTCATCTATATCTTCGCTAATAAGTATAAGATATATTACACCAAAAGAAAACTGAGTTATCAATCATGATGTTAAAAGCTGTCTAGGAATCATAATATTATTACAGCTTTTAAAGCTGTCTTTGAACTATATACGTAAAAACTTTAAAGCCTCCTTTCGTCTTCCCTCTCAGAAGATTTTCAGCAAGTATCAAGTATAACAAAGAAATTATTTTTATTTTAACCCCGAAAGACTTATTCAATATATGCCATGATTAGCCATTAAGATTCAAGCATTATCAAATTTTAAAAGTAGAATTATAGTAACATCTTGCATATGTTGATTCATTCACCTTTGTGATGTATGTTGTGATCTTTTCACTTCGTCTATATCTTCAATAATAAGTATAAGAAATATTACACCAAGAGAAAACTGAGTTATCAATTATGATCCTAAAAGCTGTCCAAGAGTCATAATATTATTACAGCTTTTAAAATTGCCTTTGAACGATATACGTAAAAACTGTGCAGCCTCCTTCGTCATCCCTCTCAGAAGATTTTGAGCAAGTGTCAAGTATAACAAACAAATAATTAACATTTTAACCCCGCCAGACTTATTCAATATATGCCATGATTAGCCATGTAGGATTCAAGAATTATTCAAAATTTTAAAAGAAGAATTATAGTAACATCTTTGATATGTTTATTCATATCACCTTTGTGATGTATGTTGTGATCTTTTCACTTCATCTATATCTTCGCTAATAAGTATAAGAAATATTACACCAAAAGAAAACTGAGTTATCAATCATGATGCTAAAAGCTGTCCAGGAATCATAATATTATTACAGCTTTTAAAGCTGTCTTTGAACTATATACGTAAAAACTTTAAAGCCCCCTTTTGTCTTCCCTCTCAGACGATTTTCAGCAAGTATCAAGTATAACAAAGAAATTATTCTTATTTTAACCCCGAAAGACTTATTCAATATATGCCATGATTAGCCATCTAAGATTCAAGCATTATTCAAAATTTTAAAAGTAGAATTATAGTAACATCTTTGATATGTTGATTCATATCACCTTTGTGATGTATGTTGTGATCTTTTCACTTCGTCTATATCTTCAATAATAAGAATAAGAAATATTACACCAAGAGAAAACTGAGTTATCAATTATGATCCTAAAAGCTGTCCAAGAGTCATAATATTATTACAGCTTTTAAAATTGCTTTTGAACGATATACGTAAAAACTGTGCAGCCTCCTTCGTCATCCCTCTCAGAAGATTTTGAGCAAGTGTCAAGTATAACAAACAAAATAATTAACTATTTAACCCCGCCAGACTTATTCAATATATGCCATGATTAGCCATGTAGGATTCAAGAATTATTCAAAATTTTAAAAGAAGAATTATAGTAACATCTTTGATATGTTTATTCATATCACCTTTGTGATGTATGTTGTGATCTTTTCACTTCATCTATATCTTCGCTAATAAGTATAAGAATATTACACCAAAAGAAAACTGAGTTATCAATCATGATGCTAAAAGCTGTCTAGGAATCATAATATTATTACAGCTTTTAAAGCTGTCTTTGAACTAATACGTAAAAACTTTAAAGCCTCCTTTCGTCTTCCCTCTCAGAAGATTTTCAGCAATCAAGTATAACAAAGAAATTATTAATTTAACCCCGAAAGACTTGTTATTCAATATGCCATGATTAGCCATGTAGGATTCAAGCATTATTCAAAATTTTAAAAGAAGAATTATAGTAACATCTTTCATATATTGATTCATATCACCTTTGTGATGTATGTTGTGATCTTTTCACTTCGTCTATATCTTCAATAATAAGTATAAGAAATATTACACCAAGAGAAAACTGAGTTATCAATTATGATCCTAAAAGCTGTCCAAGAGTCATAATATTATTACAGCTTTTAAAATTGCCTTTAAACGATATACGTAAAATCTGTGCAGCCTCCTTCGTCATCCCTCTCAGAAGATTTTGAGCAAGTGTCAAGTATAACAAAAAATAATTAATATTTTAACCCCGCCAGACTTATTCAATATATGCCATGATTAGCCATGTAGGATTCAAGAATTATTCAAAATTTTAAAAGAAGAATTATAGTAACATCTTTGATATGTTATTCATATCACCTTTGTGATGTATGTTGTGATCTTTTCACTTCATCTATATCTTCGCTAATAAGTATAAGAAATATTACACCAAAAGAAAACTGAGTTATCAATCATGATGCTAAAAGCTGTCCAGGATCATAATATTATTACAGCTTTTAAAGCTGTCTTTGAACTATATACGTAAAAACTTTAAAGCCCCCTTTTGTCTTCCCTCTCAGACGATTTTCAGCAAGTATCAAGTATAACAAAGAAATTATTCTTATTTTAACCCCGAAAGACTTATTCAATATATGCCATGATTAGCCATCTAAGATTCAAGCATTATTCAAAATTTTAAAAGTAGAATTATAGTAACATCTTTGATATGTTGATTCATATCACCTTTGTGATGTATGTTGTGATCTTTTCACTTCGTCTATATCTTCAATAATGAGTATAAGAAATATTACACCAAGAGAAAACTGAGTTATCAATCATGATGCTAAAAGCTGTCAAGGTCATAATATTATTACAGCTTTTAAAGCTGCTTTGAACGATATACGTAAAAACTGTGCAGCCTCCTTCGTCATCCCTCTCAGAAGATTTTGTGCAAGTGTCAAGTATAACAAAGAAATTATTAACATTTTACACCCGCAAGACTTATTCAATATATGCCATGATTAGCCATGTAAGATTCAAGCATTATTCAAAATTTTAAAAGTAGAATTATAGTAACATCTTTGATATGTTGATTCATATCACCTTAGTGATGTATGTTGTGATCTTTTCACTTCGTCTATATCTTCGCTAATAGTAAGAAAAATATTACACCAAGAGAAAACTGAGTTATCAATCATGATGCTAAAAGCTGTCCAGGATCATAATATTATTACAGCTTTTAAAGCTCCGTTTGAACGATAATGTAAAAACTGTGCAGCCTCCTTCGTCATCCCTCTCAGAAGATTTTGAGCAAGTGTCAAGTATAACAAAAATATTAAATTTTAACCCTGCAAGAATTATTGAATATATCCATAATTAGCCATGTAAGATTTAAGCATTTCTCAAAATTTTAAAAGTAACTATAGTAACATCTTGATAGTTGATTCATATCACCTTTGTGATGTATGTTCTGATCTTTTCACTTGTCTATATCTTCCTAATAAGTATAAAAATATTACACAAAGAGAAAACTGAGTTATCATCATGATGCTAAAAGCTGTCCAAGAGTCATTATATTATTATAGCTTTTAAAGCTGCCTTTTAACTATATACATAAAACTGTGCAGCCTCCTTTCGTCATCCCTCTCAGAAGATTTGAGCAAGTGTTAAGTATAACAAAGATTATTCACATTTTAACCTTGCATAATTATTCAATATACGCTATGATTAGCCATGTAAGGTTCCAGCAATATTCAAAATTTTAAAAGTAAAATTATTTAGTAACATCTTTGATATGTTGATTCATATCACCTTTGTGATGTATGTTGTGATCTTTTCACTTCGTCTATACTTCAATAATAAGTATAAGAATATTACACAAAGAGAAAACTGAGTTATCAATCATGATGCTAAAAGCTGTCCAAGAGTCTATATTATTACAGCTTTTAAAGCTGCCTTTTAACTATATACCTAAAAACTGTGCAACCTCCTTCGTCTTCCCTCTCACAAGATTTTGAGCAAGTGTTAAGTATAACAAAGAAATTATTCACATTTTAACCTTGCAAGAATTATTAATATACGCTATGATTAGCCATGTAAGGTTCAAGCATTATTCAAATTTTAAAAGTAAATTATAGTAACATCTTTGATATGTTGATTGATATCACCTTTGTGATGTATGTTGTGATCTTTTCACTTTGTCTATATCTTCAATAATAAGTATAACAATATTACACCAAGAGAAAACTGAGTTATCAATCATGATGCTAAAAGCTGTCCAATAGTCATAATTTTATTACAGCTTTTAAAGCTGCCTTTTAACTATATACCTAAAAACTGTGCAACCTCCTTCGTCTTCCCTCTCACAAGATTTTGAGCAAGTGTTAAGTATAACAAAGAAATTATTCACATTTTAACCTTGCAAGAATTATTCAATTTACGCTATGATTAGCCATGTAAGGTTCAAGCATTATTCAAACTTTTAAAAGTAAAATTATAGTAACATCTTTGATATGTTGATTCATATCACCTTTGTGATGTATGTTGTGATCTTTTCACTTCCTCTATATCTTCAATAATAAGTATAAGAAATATTACAAAAAGAGAAAACTGAGTTATCAATCATGATCCTAAAAGCTGTCCAAGAGTCATAATATTATTACAGCTTTTAAAATTGCCTTTAAACGACATACGTAAAAACTGTGCAGCCTCCTTCGTCTTCCCTCTCACAAGATTTTGAGCAAGTGTTAAGTATAACAAAGAAATTATTCACATTTTAACCTCGCAAGATTATTCAATATACGCTATGATTAGCCATGTAAGGTTCAAGCATTATTCAAAATTTTAAAAGTAGAATTATAGTAACATCTTTGATATGTTGATCATATCACCTTTGTGATGTATGTTGTCATCTTTTCACTTCGTCTATATCTTCAATAATGAGTATAAGAAATATTACACCAAGAGAAAACTGAGTTATCAATCATGATGCTAAAAGCTGTCTAAGGTCATAATATTATTACAGCTTTTAAACTCCTTTGAACGATATACGTAAAAACTGTGCAGCCTCCTTCGTCATCCCTCTCAGAAGATTTTGTGCAAGTGTCAAGTATAACAAAGAAATTATTAACATTTTAACCCCGCCAGACTTATTCAATATATGCCATGATTAGCCATGTAGGATTCAAGCATTATTCAAAATTTTAAAAGTAGAATTATAGTAACATCTTGATATGTTGATTCATATACCTTTGTGATGTATGTTGTGATCTTTTCACTTCGTCTATATCTTCGCTAATAAGTATAAGAAATATTACACCAAGAGAAAACTGAGTTATCAATCATGATGCTAAAAGCTGTCCAGGAATCATAATATTATTACAGCTTTTAAAATTGCCTTTGAACGATATACGTAAAAACTGTGCAGCCTCCTTCGTCATCCCTCTCACAAGATTTTGAGCAAGTGTCAAGTATAACAAAGAAATTATTCACATTTTAACCCGCCAGACTTATTCAATATATGCCATGATTAGCCATGTAGGATTCAAGCATTATTCAAAATTTTAAAAGAAGAATTATAGTAACATCTTTGATATGTTTATTCATATCACCTTTGTGATGATGTTGTGATCTTTTCACTTCGTCTATATCTTCGCTAATAAGTATAAGAAATATTACACCAAGAGAAAACTGAGTTATCAATCATGATGCTAAAAGCTGTCCAAGAGTCAAATATTATTACAGCTTTTAAAGCTGCTTTGAACGATTTACGTAAAAACTGTGCAGCCTCCTTCGTCATCCCTCTCAGAAGATTTTGAGCAAGTGTCAAGTATAACAAAGAAATTATTAAATTTTAACCCTGCAAGAATTATTCAATATATCCATAATTAGCCATGTAAGATTCAAGCATTTCTCAAAATTTTAAAAGTAAACGATAGTAACATCTTGATATGTTGATTCATATCACCTTTGTGATGTATGTTCTGATCTTTTCACTTCGTCTATATCTTCGCTAATAAGTATAAAAATATTACACAAAGAAAACTGAGTTATCAATCATGATGCTAAAAGCTGTCCAAGAGTCATAATATTATTACAGCTTTTAAAGCTGCCTTTTAACTATATACGTAAAAACTGTGCAGCCTCCTTCGTCATCCCTCTCAGAAGATTTTGAGCAAGTGTTAAGTATAACAAAGAAATTATTCACATTTTAACCTTGCAAGAATTATTCAATATACGCTATGATTAGCCATGTAAGGTTCAAGCATTATTCAAAATTTTAAAAGTAAAATTATAGTAACATCTTTGATATGTTGATTCATATCACCTTTGTGATGTATGTTGTGATCTTTTCACTTTGTCTATATCTTCAATAATAAGTATAAAAATATTACACCAAGAGAAAACTGAGTTATCAATCATGATGCTAAAAGCTGTCCAAGAGTCATAATATTATTACAGCTTTTAAAGCTCCCTTAACTATAACCTAAAAACTGTGCAGCCTCCTTTCGTCTTCCCTCTCAAGATTTTAGCAAGTGTTAAGTATAACAAAGAAATTATTCACATTTTAACCCGCAAGAATTATTCAATATACGCTATGATTAGCCATGTAAGGTTCAAGCATTATTCAAATTAAAAGTAGAATTATAGTAACATCTTTGATATGTTGATTCATATCACCTTTGTGATGTTTGTTGTGATCTTTTCACTTCGTCTATATCTTCGCTAATAAGTATAAAACATATTACACAAAGAGAAAACTGAGTTAACAATTATGATGCTAAAAGCTGTCCAGGAGTCATAATATTATTACAGCTTTTAATGCTGTCTTTGAACGATATACGTAAAAACTGTGCAGCCTCCTTCGTCATCCCTCTCAGAAGATTTGAGCAAGTGTCAAGTATAACAAAGAAATTATTAACATTTTAACCCCGCAAGACTTATTCAATATATCCATATTAGCCATGTAAGATTCAAGCATTTCTCAAAATTTTAAAAGTAAACTATAGTAACATCTTGGATATGTTGGTTCATATCACCTTTGTGATGTATGTTCTGATGTTTTCACTTTGTCTATATCTTCGCTAATAGGTATAAGAAATATTACACCAAAAGAAAACTGAGTTATCAATCATGATGCTAAAAGCTGTCCAAGAGTCATAATATTATTATAGCTTTTAAAGCTGCCTTTTAACTATATACGTAAAAACTGTGCAGCCTCCTTTCGTCATCCCTCTCAGAAGATTTGAGCAAGTGTCAAGTATAAAAAGAAATTATTCACATTTACCTTGCAAGAATTATTCAATATACGCTATGATTAGCCATGTAAGGTTCAAGCATTATTCAAAATTTTAAAAGTAAATTATAGTAACATCTTTGATATGTTGATTCATATCACCTTTGCGATGTATGTTGTGATCTTTTCACTTTGTCTATATCTTCAATAATAAGTATAACAAATATTACACCAAGAGAAAACTGAGTTATCAATCATGATGCTAAAAGCTGTCCAAGAGTCATAATATTATTACAGCTTTTAAAGCTCCCTATTAACTATAAACCTAAAAACTGTGCAGCCTCTTCGTCTTCCCTCTCAAGATTTTAAGCAAGTGTTAAGTATAACAAAGAAATTATTCACATTTTAACCTCGCAAGAATTATTCAATATACGCTATGATTAGCCATGTAAGGTTCAAGCATTATTCAAGCATTAAAAGAATTATAGTAACATCTTTGATATGTTGATTCATATCACCTTTGTGATGTATGTTGTGATCTTTTCACTTCGTCTATATCTTCGCTAATAAGTATAAAAATATTACACCAAGAAAACTGAGTTAACAATTATGATGCTAAAAGCTGTCCAGGAGTCATAATATTATTACGCTTTTAAAGCTGTCTTTGAACGATATACGTAAAAACTGTGCAGCCTCCTTCGTCATCCCTCTCAGAAGATTTGAGCAAGTGTCAAGTATAACAAAGAAATTATTCACATTTTAACCCCGCAAGACTTATTCAATATATTTCCTTCATTAGCCATGTAAGATTTAAGCATTTCTCAAAATTTTAAAAGTACAATTATAGTAACATCTTGGATAAGTTGATTCATATCACCTTTGTGATGTATGTTCTGATCTTTTCACTTTGTCTATATCTTCCCTAATAAGTATAAAAAATATTACACAAAGAGAAAACTGAGTTATCAATCATGATGCTAAAAGCTGTCCAAGAGTCATTATATTATTATAGCTTTTAAAGCTGCCTTTTAACTATATACATAAAAACTGTGCAGCCTCCTTTCGTCATCCCTCTCAGAAGATTTGAGCAAGTGTTAAGTATAACAAAGATATTATTCACATTTTAACCTTGCATAAATTATTCAATATACGCTATGATTAGCCATGTAAGGTTCCAGCAATATTCAAAATTTTAAAAGTAAAATTATAGTAACATCTTTGATATGTTGATTCATATCACCTTTGTGATGTATGTTGTGATCTTTTCACTTCGTCTATACCTTCAATAATAAGTATAAGAAATATTACACAAAGAGAAAACTGAGTTATCAATCATGATGCTAAAAGCTGTCCAAGAGTCCTATTATTATTACAGCTTTTAAAGCTGCCTTTTAACTATATACCTAAAAACTGTGCAACCTCCTTCGTCTTCCCTCTCACAAGATTTTGAGCAAGTGTTAAGTATAACAAAGAAATTATTCACATTTTAACCTTGCAAGAATTATTTAATATACGCTATGATTAGCCATGTAAGGTTCAAGCATTATTCAAAATTTTAAAAGTAAAATTATAGTAACATCTTTGATATGTTGATTGATATCACCTTTGTGATGTATGTTGTGATCTTTTCACTTTGTCTATATCTTCAATAATAAGTCTAACAAATATTACACCAAGAGAAAACTGAGTTATCAATCATGATGCTAAAACTGTCCCAAGAGTCATAATATACAGCTTTTAAAGCTGCCTTTTAACTATATACCTAAAAACTGTGCAACCTCCTTCGTCTTCCCTCTCACAAGATTTTGAGCAAGTGTTAAGTATAACAAAGAAATTATTCACATTTTAACTTGCAAGAATTATTCAATTTACGCTATGATTAGCCATGTAAGGTTCAAGCATTATTCAAAATTTTAAAAGTAAAATTATAGTAACATCTTTGATATGTTGATTCATATCACCTTTGTGATGTATGTTGTGATCTTTTCACTTCGTCTATATCTTCAATAATAAGTATAAGAAATATTACAAAAAGAGAAAACTGAGTTATCAATCATGATCCTAAAAGCTGTCCAAGAGTCATAATATTATTACAGCTTTTAAAATTGCCTTTGAACGACATACGTAAAAACTGTGCAGCCTCCTTCGTCTTCCCTCTCACAAGATTTTGAGCAAGTGTTAAGTATAACAAAAAAATTATTCACATTTTAACCTCGCAAGATTTATTCAATATACGCTATGATTAGCCATGTAAGGTTCAAGCATTATTCAAAATTTTAAAAGTAGAATTATAGTAACATCTTTGATATGTTGACTCATATCACCTTTGTGATGTATGTTGTGATCTTTTCACTTCGTCTATATCTTCAATAATGAGTATAAGAAATATTACACCAAGAGAAAACTGAGTTATCAATCATGATGCTAAAAGCTGTCTAAGCCTCATAATATTATTACAGCTTTTAAACCTGCTTTGAACGATATACGTAAAAACTGTGCAGCCTCCTTCGTCATCCCTCTCAGAAGATTTTGTGCAAGTGTCAAGTATAACAAAGAAATTATTAACATTTTACACCCGCAAGACTTATTCAATATATGCCATGATTAGCCATGTAAGATTCAAGCATTATTCAAAATTTTAAAAGTAGAATTATAGTAACATCTTGCATATGTTGATTCATATAACCTTAGTGATGTATGTTGTGATCTTTTCACTTCGTCTATATCTTCGCTAATAGGTATAAGAAATATTACACCAAGAGAAAACTGAGTTATCAATCATGATGCTAAAAGATGTCCAGGAATCATAATATTATTACAGCTTTTAAAATTGCCTTTGAACGATATACGTAAAAACTGTGCAGCCTCCTTCGTCATCCCTCTCAGAAGATTTTGAGCAAGTGTCAAGTATAACAAAGAAAGTATTAACATTTTAACCCTGCCAGACTTATTCAATATATTGCCATGATTAGCCATGTAGGATTCAAGCATTATTCAAAATTTTTAAAGAAGAATTATAGTAACATCTTTGATATGTTTATTCATATCACCTTTGTGATGAATGTTGTGATCTTTTCACTTCGTCTATATCTTCGCTAATAAGTATAAGAAATATTACACCAAGAGAAAACTGAGTTATCAATCATGATGCTAAAAGCTGTCCAAGAGTCAAATATTATTACAGCTTTTAAAGCTACCGTTTGAGCGATATATGTAAAAACTGTGCAGCCTCCTTCGTCATCCCTCTCAGAAGATTTTGAGCAAGTGTCAAGTATAACAAAGTAATGATGTAAATTTTAACCCTGCAAGAATTATTGAATATATCCAATAATTAGCCATGTAAGATTTAAGCATTTCTCAAAATTTTAAAAGTACAACTATAGTAACATCTTGGATAAGTTGATTCATATCACCTTTGTGATGTATGTTCTGATCTTTTCACTTCGTCTATATGTTCGCTAATAAGTATAAAAATATTACACAAACAGAAAACTGAGTTATCAATCATGATGCTAAAAGCTGTCCAAGAGTCATAATATTATTATAGCTTTTAAAGCTGCCTTTTAACTATATACGTAAAAACTGTGCAGCCTCCTTTCGTCATCCCTCTCAGAAGATTTGAGCAAGTGTTAAGTATAACAAAGAAATTATTCACATTTTAACCTTGCAAGAATTATTCAATATACGCTATGATTAGCCATGTAAGGTTCAAGCATTATTCAAAATTTTAAAAGTAAAATTATAGTAACATCTTTGATATGTGATTCATATCACCTTTGCGATGTATGTTGTGATCTTTTCACTTTGTCTATATCTTCAATAATAAGTATAACAAATATTACACCAAGAGAAAACTGAGTTATCAATCATGATGCTAAAAGCTGTCCAAGAGTCATAATATTATTACAGCTTTTAAAGCTCCCTATTAACTATAAACCTAAAAACTGTGCAGCCTCTTTCGTCTTCCCTCTCCCAAGATTTTAAGCAAGTGTTAAGTATAACAAAGAAATTATTCACATTTTAACCTCGCAAGAATTATTCAATATACGCTATGATTAGCCATGTAAGGTTCAAGCATTATTCAAGCATTAAAAGCAGAATTATAGTAACATCTTTGATATGTTGATTCATATCACCTTTGTGATGTTTGTTGTGATCTTTTCACTTCGTCTATATCTTCGCTAATAAGTATAAAAATATTACACCAAGAGAAAACTGAGTTAACAATTATGATGCTAAAAGCTGTCCAGGAGTCATAATATTATTACCGCTTTTAAAGCTGTCTTTGAACGATATACGTAAAAACTGTGCAGCCTCCTTCGTCATCCCTCTCAGAAGATTTGAGCAAGTGTCAAGTATAACAAAGAAATTATTCACATTTTAACCCTGCAAGACTTATTCAATATATCCCATCATTAGCCATGTAAGATTTAAGCATTTCTCAAAATTTTAAAAGTACAATTATAGTAACATCTTGGATAAGTTGATTCATATCACCTTTGTGATGTATGTTCTGATCTTTTCACTTTGTCTATATCTTCCCTAATAAGTATAAAAATATTACACAAAGAGAAAACTGAGTTATCAATCATGATGCTAAAAGCTGTCCAAGAGTCATTATGTTATTATAGCTTTTAAAGCTGCCTTTTAACTATATACATAAAAACTGTGCAGCCTCCTTTCGTCATCCCTCTCAGAAGATTTGAGCAAGTGTTAAGTATAACAAAGATATTATTCACATTTTAACCTTGCATAAATTATTCAATATACGCTATGATTAGCCATGTAAGGTTCCAGCAATGTTCAAAATTTTAAAAGTAAAATTATAGTAACATCTTTGATATGTTGATTCATATCACCTTTGTGATGTATGTTGTGATCTTTTCACTTCGTCTATACCTTCAATAATAAGTATAAGAAATATTACACAAAGAGAAAACTGAGTTATCAATCATGATGCTAAAAGCTGTCCAAGAGTCCTATTATTATTACAGCTTTTAAAGCTGCCTTTTAACTATATACCTAAAAACTGTGCAACCTCCTTCGTCTTCCCTCTCACAAGATTTTGAGCAAGTGTTAAGTATAACAAAGAAATTATTCACATTTTAACCTTGCAAGAATTATTTAATATACGCTATGATTAGCCATGTAAGGTTCAAGCATTATTCAAAATTTTAAAAGTAAAATTATAGTAACATCTTTGATATGTTGATTGATATCACCTTTGTGATGTATGTTGTGATGCTAAACATTTTAACCTCGCAAGAATTATTCAATATACGCTATGATTAGCCATGTAAGGTTCAAGCATTATTCAAGCATTAAAAGTAGAATTATAGTAACATCTTTGATATGTTGATTCATATCACCTTTGTGATGTTTGTTGTGATCTTTTCACTTCGTCTATATCTTCGCTAATAAGTATAAAAAATATTACACCAAGAGAAAACTGAGTTAACAATTATGATGCTAAAAGCTGTCCAGGAGTCATAATATTATTACCGCTTTTAAAGCTGTCTTTGAACGATATACGTAAAAACTGTGCAGCCTCCTTCGTCATCCCTCTCAGAAGATTTGAGCAAGTGTCAAGTATAACAAAGAAATTATTCACATTTTAACCTCGCAAGACTTATTCAATATATCCCATCATTAGCCATGTAAGATTTAAGCATTTCTCAAAATTTTAAAAGTACAACTATAGTAACATCTTGGATAAGTTGATTCATATCACCTTTGTGATGTATGTTCTGATCTTTTCACTTTGTCTATATCTTCCCTAATAAGTATAAAAAATATTACACAAAGAGAAAACTGAGTTATCAATCATGATGCTAAAAGCTGTCCAAGAGTCATTATATTATTATAGCTTTTAAAGCTGCCTTTTAACTATATACGTAAAAACTGTGCAGCCTCCTTTCGTCATCCCTCTCAGAAGATTTGAGCAAGTGTTAAGTATAACAAAGATATTATTCACATTTTAACCTTGCAAGAATTTTTCCTAGATGCCGAGAGAGACCTCAAATGGACTTAACATTGAGTAGGAATGTTCAGCAACATTGACAAAGGATATAAGGGAATATTAGACCAGCAATTGATTTCATTCAGTTCAAAAAATTTGAAAACAATTGTCCAAATAAGCAATTTTTGCCCGGTATGAGGTGACAGATTTTGATTGATGAATTCTTTTATATTGATTTGCTAGACTTAACATTCAGTACGAATGTTCAGCAGGCACGGACAAAATATAGAATGGAATATTAGACCAGCAATTGATTTCATTCAGTTCAAAAAATTTAAAAACAATTGTCTAAAATAGCAATTTTTGCACTATATGAGGTGACAGATTTTGAATGATAAATTCTTTAACATTGATTTGCTAGACTTAACATTTAGCAGGAATGTTCAGCAGGCATTGACAAAGGATACAAGGGAATATTAGACCAGCAATTGATTTCATTGAGTTCAAAAAATTTGAAACAATTGTCCAAAATAGCAATTTTTGCCCTGTATGAGGTGACAGATTTTGAATGATGAATTCTTTAATATTGATTTGCTAGACTTAACATTCAGTAGGAATGTTCAGCAGGGATTGACAAAAGATAGAATGGAAAATTAGACCAGCAAATGATTTCATTCAGTTCAAAAAATTTGAAAAAAATTCTCCAAAAAGCAATTTTTGCCTTATATAAAGTCACAGATTTTCAAGGCTAAATTCTTTAATATTGATTTCTTGGACTTAACATTGAGTAGGAATGTTCAGCGACATTGACAAAGGATATAAGGGAATATTAGACCAGCAATTGATTTCATTCAGTTCAAAAAATTTGAAAACAATTGTCCGAAATAGCAATTTTTGCTCTGTATGAGGTGACAGATTTTGAATGATGAATTCTTTTATATTGATTTGCTAGACTTAACATTCAGTACGAATGTTCAGCAGGCATGGACAAAATATAGAAGAGAATATTAGACCAGCAATTGATTTCATTCAGTTCAAAAAATTTAAAAACAAGTGTCTAAAATAGCAATTTTTGCACTATATGAGGTGACAGATTTTGAATGATAAATTCTTTAATATTGATTTGCTAGACTTAACATTTAGCAGGAATGTTCAGCAGATATTGACAAAGGATACAAGGGAATATTAGACCAGCAATTGATTTCATTGAGTTCAAAAAAATTGAAACAATTGTCCAAAATAGCAATTTTTGCCCGGTATGAGGTGACAGATTTTGAATGATGAATTCTTTAATATTGATTTGCTAGACTTAACATTCAGTAGGAATGCTCAGCAGGGATTGACAAAAGATAGAATGGAATATTAGACCAGCAAATGATTTCATTCAGTTCAAAAAATTTGAAAAAAATTCTCTAAAAAGCAATTTTTGCCTTATATAAAGTCACAGATTTTCAAGGCTAAATTCTTTAATATTGATTTCTTGGACTTAACATTGAGTAGGAATGTTTAGCGACATTGACAAAAGATATAAGGGAATATTAGACCGGCAATTGATTTCATTCAGTTCAAAAAATTTGAAAACAATTGTCCAAAATAGCAATTTTTGCCCTGTATGAGGTGACAGATTTTGAATGATGAATTCTTTTATATTGATTTGCTAGACTTAACATTCAGTACGAATGTTCAGCAGGCATGGACAAAATATAGAAGAGAATATTAGACCAGCAATTGATTTCATTTAGTTCAAAAAATTTAAAAACAATTGTCTGAAATAGCAATTTTTGCACTATATGAGGTGAAAGATTTTGAATGATAAATTCTTTAATATTGATTTGCTAGACTTAACATTTAGCAGGAATGTTCAGCAGGCATTGAAAAAGGATACAAGGGAATATTAGACCAGCAATTGA